>NC_092381.1:55152004-55362004 GCF_030028105.1 Mobula birostris
CGTCTTACTCTTTCTGAAGTCCACAATCAGCTCTTTAGTTTTGCTGATTTTGTGTGCAAGGTTGTTGCTGCGGCACCACCCAATTAACTGGTATATCTCGCTCCTGTAACCCTTTCATCACCATCTGAAATTCTACCAACAATGGTTGTATCATCAGCAAATTTATAGATGGCATTTGAGCTATGTCTAGCCACACAGTGATGGATTGTATAGAGAGTAGAGCAGTGGGCTAAGCACACATCCCTGTGTTAATTATCGGCAATGCGGAGCTGTTATTTCCAATACACACAGATTTTGGTCTTCCGGTTAAGAAGTCGAGGATTCAGTTGCAGAGGGAGGTACAGAGGCCCAAGTTCTGTAGCTTTTCAATCAGGACTGTAGGAATGATAGTGTTAAATGTTGAGCTGTGGTCAATAAACAGCATCCTGATATAGGTATCTGCATTGAGTATATTTAAGGTGATGTTGATAGGTTCTTGATTCGTCGAGATGTCAAAGGTTACGGGGAGAAGGCAGGAGAAAGGGGTAGCGACGGATAATAAATCAGTCATGAAGGAAATGCAGAGCAGACCTGATGGGCCAAATGGCCCAATTCTGCTCCTATGTCATATAGACAGTAGCAATCGGACCTTGCACAATATTCATCACATCAATCCAAAGGGGATGTTGCATGGGGAATTACATCATTCCATGTAGTCCAAAAGCAGAAATCACATCAAGGCCCACGAATGAATCTGACCCAAAAATGTTTCTGAAGTGATGCAGAATAACCGCAACTGAGTGTTATTACATTTCCCTTTGGGAAAACATGAAACCATAATGTACACTTTTTATGGCAACTGTATCAACCAGACAAAAGGTTGCCATGATGAGAAAGGAAACTGTCGCAGAAGGAAGCCCTTACTGTCTGACCACTTCCGTCCACCCATTCAACCATTGTTCTTCCCATACATCCATTCCCAGACTTCCATGCCTGGAAGCGTCTGGTTCAATTTCATAATGGTTAGAATCAAATTAAAATGTGCACAACAAAAGTCTTACCAGTTTAATTCTTGACTAACGAGTCTGCCAGATAGGACAGCATAATGGCTGCACTAGTAGGGTGGTCAACCCAGGTTCAGTCCTGACCCTGAGTGCTGTTTATGTGGTGTTTGCATTTTCTCCCTGTGACAAGTCCAGATCGTTCCCACTTCCCAAAAAAGTGTGAACGGGGAGGCTAATGGGCCACTGTAAACAGCCACTGGTGTTTACAATCTGGGAGGAACTGATGGCAAAATGGGGAAAATGAAAATGAAATTATTGTAATTGGGTGGTTGATGGTCTTTATTTTAGAAAACAAGTCTCCATTTATAACTTAACAATTTATCTTCATCTCCAGATCCCTCACTCTCTCATTACCCCAGGAACTGACACATGGCTTCCTAACTTTATCCCCCCATTGTTAATGTAAGTCTCTTCATCCTCCCCACTCTCATCTCAGTGCTGGGAACCTGGACTATATCCTCCAACTGCTGGTGTTGCAATTCACACAACCCCTTTTGCTGCCACAGCACAAGACCTCTCAGACCTGCTATTCCTGACACCTTGATTTTGGATTCTTTCAGTACCAAAACTATGCAGTGCCTAAACCACTTGTCCTAAGGTCATAGACTCAGGATCAATGAAGAGCCAATAGCTGAAATATAGCCCTTTGCAGTACCCATCGTGCATGCTCCTGATGATGCATTAAAGTCTCAAGGAAATGGTACTTGTGTTCACTGATTTTCATAGGTTTTTAAGTTTTAAATTTATAATCTACATTTTTTTTATGTCTTTCTTACAGGAATGGGTATCTTTTGCATACATTAATTGATTTTTTTTAAGTACATTGGAAGAAAACTCCCAATAGATCAAGCAGCATCTACAGAGAGAGTTATAAAGTTAATGCCTCAGGTCAACGACCTTTCATCAGAAAATAATCTGCACTTGTCTGTTATTGATTTATGGAATTAATTTCCTTCCACATCAACATTCAAAGCAACTGCTCTGTAGTGCAGTTTATGCTGTGAATAGCTGAGCAGAAATGAGAACCTACACCCGTTGAACATGGATCTTAACAGTGTGGAAAATTTAACACCCTTGCATATATTCCAAAAAAAAGCTCAAAACATTTCTTTTCATTTGCCCTTCTTCAAAAGAAATCAAGCTGATTTCTGTTGAGTCGGCCCAGATCAAAGGTGATGCAATCGGCCATCGGCACTGATCTGGGCTGACAATTACGTGCTGGGCAGCACCTAATTAATTAGCATGTTTATTTCAGCTTTTTCTTAAAGATGTGCTGTGCACCTCCCGGCTACCGCTGGACCCCTGCATGCCTCGTGGCAATGTATTGCTTGGCGGCCTGGAGGGTGGGGGCCACTGCATCACCCAACCTGCGACGACTCAGTCTAACACACCATCATCAGTGTGCTCTGCGCTGTCTTCCCGATTTCAGTGAGTGATACTACACTGTACATACATTATTTCTACTTTATATAGGCTGTGTATTTTTACGTGTTATTTGGTATGATTTGGCAGCTTCATAGCTTAAAGGTTACTGGAGATTGCTTGCGCTGTGTTTTTGCCAACAGCGCTTGCGTGAGATTTTCTGCCAACAGCGCTTGTGTGAGATTTTTGCTGCGGAGAACAGTTCAGTAATGATTGTGGAGAAGTATTTCTACTTTATATAGGATGTGTATTTATCATATCATTCCTGATTTTACTATGTATTACAGTTATTTTAGGTTTTATGTGTTATTTGGCATGATTTGGTAGGTTATTTTTGGGTCTGCGAACACTCACAAAATTTTCCTATATAAATAAATGGTAACTGCTTCTTCGCTTTACGATATTTTGGCTTACGAACTGTTTCATAGGAACGCTGTACCTTCGAATGGCGGGGGAAACCTGTATTGTGAAATTCACAAGATCACAAGACAAAGGAGCAGAAGTAGGCCATTCAGCCCATCGAGTCTGCTCCGCAGCTCCCCCATGAGCTAAACTATTCACCCATCTAGTTCCAATTTTCGGCTTTTTCCCCATATCCCTTGATACCCTGACTAATTAGATACCTGTCAATCTCCTCCTTAAACACCCTCAATGATCGGGCCTCCACAGCTGTATGTGGCAACGAATTCCACAAATCCACAACCCCCTGGCTAAAAAAATTTCTCCTCATCTCTGTTTTAACTGGGTACCCTCTAATTCTAAGACTATGGCCTCTTGTCCTGGACTCACCCACCAAGGGAAACAACCTTTCCACATCTACTCTGTCCAACCCTTTCAACATTCAAAATGTTTCTATGAGATCCCCTCTCATTCTTCTATACTCTAATGAATACAGTCCAAGAGCCGACAAACGCTCCTCATATGTTAGCCCCTGCATTCCAGGAATCATCCTCATAAATCTTCTCTGAACTCTCTCCAATATCAGTACATCCTTTTTAAGATAGGGCGCCCAAAACTGCACACAGTATTCCAAATGAGGTCTCACTAATGCCCCATACAGCCTCATCAACACCTCCTCACTCTTATACACTATTCCTCTGAAATGAATGCCAACATAGCATTAGCTTTCCTTACCACCGATCCAACTTGGTGGTTAACCTTTAGGGTATCCTGCACGAGGACCCCCAAGTCCCTTTGCACTTCCGATTTTTGAATTTTCTCCCCATCTAAATAATAATCTGCCTGATTATTTCTTCTTCCAAAATGTACAACCGTACATTTGTCAGCGTTGTATCTCATCTGCCATTTCGTTGCCCACTCTCCCAAACTGACTAAGTCTCTCCGCAACCTTTCCATTTCTTCAACGTTTCCTGCTCTTCCACCTATCTTGGTGTCATCCGCAAACTTAGCCACAAAACCATTTAATCCATAATCCAAATCATCGATATACATCGTAAAAGAAGCGGCCCCAACACCGACACCTGCGGAACACCACTAGTAACTGGCAACCAATCAGAATAGGATCCCTTTATTCCCACCCTTTGCTTTCTGCCTATCAGCCAATGCTCCACCCATTTCAAAATCTTTCCTATAATTCCATGGGCTCTTATCTTATTAAGCAGCCTCATATGCGGCACCTTATCGAAGGCCTTTTGAAAATCCAAATACAGAACATCCACAGTCTCTCCCTCGTCAATCTTATTCGAGGTTACCTCAAAAAATTCCAATAGGTTGGTGAGGCAGGATCTTCCCTTCATGAAACCATGCTGGCTTCGGCCTATCTTGTCATGCACCTCGAGGTATTTCATAACCTCGTCCTTGAGGATTGACTCCAAAATCTTTCCAACTACCGATGTCAGACTAATAGGTCTGTAATTTTCTTTTTGCTGCCTCCTTCCTTTCTTAAATAGCGGAACTACATTTGCGACCTTCCAGTCCTCCGGAACCATGCCAGAGTCTATTGATTCCTGGAAGATCATTTCCAATGCTTCCACAATCTCCAAAGCCACCTCCTTCAGAACCCTTGGGTGAACCTCATCCGGACCGAGAGACTTATCTATTCTTAGTCCACTTAGCTTCCCAAGCACTTACTCTCTAGTAATCTTGACTGTACCTAATTCTATTCCCTGATACCTCTGGCTATCAGGTATATTGCTCATGTCTTCCACTGTGAAGACTGATGCAAAATACTCATTCAGAACCTCCGCCATCTCTTTGTTATTCATCATAATTTCTCCAGCATCATTTTCAATCGGTCCCGTATCTACCCTTGTCACTCTTTCACTCTCATATATTTAAAAAAAACTCTTAGTATCCTTTTTTATGTTAATCGCCAACTTCCTTCCATAATTCATCTTTTCTTTCTTAATGACTTTCTTAGTTTCCTTCTGTAAGTTTTTAAAAGTCTTCCAGTCCTCATTTTTCCCACTAATTTTTGCTTCCTTGTACGCCGTTTCTTTTGCTTTTATTTTTGCCTTAACCTCTCTCGTTAGCCACATTTGTGCCATTTATCCATTCATGATTTTCTTTTTTCTTGGAATATATTTTTCCTGCATTTTCCTTATTTCTTGTAGGAATTTCATCCAATTCTGCTCTGCCGTTCGTCCATTTAGCTTACTTTTCCAATCGACTTGGGCCAGTTCTTCTCTCATACCACTGTAATTTCTCCTGTTCCACTGAAATATCGATACACCTGATACCAGCTTCTCCTTTTCAAATTTGGAACTGAATTCCATCATATTATGATCACTTGATTGGGAATTTGTATCACTTTTGTCTTTTATGTTCAGCTTGTAATAAAAGCTCTTACTTTTTTTTGGCCTTTAAGTTTTAGTTAATCTGATTCTGGCCTTTGTTCGTGTTCTTGAGAATGGGTTCGCACAACTGAGATTTTGTGTAGGTTATAAATCCTGACTCATGTTAGATTACATTTGATTCCCACTGTATTTAGGTGAACACAAACTGGTTACAATATAATAAAAAGCTGTTCTCTCTAGAAAGAAGCAAGCTTTGCAATCATTATCTTTGATCCTGTGTTTTCCCCTGAGGAAAAGTCTCATCAATCTCAGCCAGTTTATCTGTAATAGGGGAAAGAAAGGAGTGAATCTCCCTTGCCACAAAGAACTGATGTACACTCAGAACAGGTACTGGAAGCCTGCAACAAAATATTGGTTGTTTGCCAGAAAGGGAATTGGGAGGGAGGGATCTTTTTTGTCATTCAGTTGCAAGTGCTATCTCCTAACCAATATTTAGGAGTATCACCAGTATCTGTGTAAAATTCATTATCCCACTCCTGATGCTACCTCTGCTCACACTGTTGTATAGGCCTGTATTTTTTCAATTGTCTCTCGACATGAGTTTGATGTTGCACATGAATCCCTTTATGTTAAGAGACCATAAGACATAGAAGAAGAATTAGGCCATGTGGCTGTCGAGTCTGCTCCACCATTCAATCATGGCTGATTTATTTTCCTTTTCAACCCCATTCTCCTGGCTTCTCCTGTAACCATTGACACCCTTACTAATCAGGAACTTATCAGCCTCCGCTTTAAATAAACTCAGTGACCTGGCCTCCACAAGCATCTGTGGCAATGAATTCCATAGATTCATAGCTCTCTGGCTGAAGAACTTCCTTCTCTTGCCTGTAATGTAGCAGATAAGTACCTAAAGGGGATAGAAAGAGGATAAGAATTATGATGGTGCACTGAAGCTTCACATAAATGCGTGATAGTTATGAAGTTATAAAACTTTTACTTGCTAATGGGAATGATTGATTACATGGGTATTTCATAAACATAAACAAAAAGCAAAAACAATCTGAAATTGCTGGAAATAAGAAACAAATACAGAAAATGCAGATATTCAGCACTTCAAACATTATCTGTAGGAAGTGAAAGGGTCAGGTTCATTTCAGGTTCTGACGAAAAGGATTATGACACAAAATATAAACTTTGTTCTTTTCCCAATGTTGCCTGACCTACTAAGTATCCCCAGTTTTTGCTTGAGTAAACTTCTAGCCTCACCTTGACTACTCTTTATGCTTAAGTGACCATAGTAAATTCGAGGACGACTTCACCTGCTTGGGAGAGGTGGTGACATTAGATACTCCTCAACTTGACTCTGCCCTCCAAACTGAAGAAAGAGAGGGTGATATTTTGAGGTTAAATAAAGAAAGGGATGTATTGGATATGAAACATCAAAAGAGTGCAAGGGGTTGGTGATGGCGAACTGTCCAGGATTTTAAAATATAATGGGATTTTGTGATGGTCTAGGCGCAAGAGATGATTGAGTTTAGAATGAATGACAGGTGTGAATCTGTCCTTGAGATAACCTGTAGAGGTAAGCAGTAGAGAAATCCTGCCACTAAACATATCCGTACACCCCCCTCCCTCCGCTCCCTGCAGGGATTTTTCCCTCTGCAATTAGTGGAGAATAGTCCCTCTCCACTAATCTCCCTCCCAACAAGCTGCCTAAGTGCTACACCTGCCCATACATCTCCTCCCTCACCTCCGTTCAGGGCATAAACAGACCTTCCAGGTGAAGCAACAATTGCGAGCAGCAATTTGCAAATCAACTGGCATCATTGATTGTGTCTGATGTTCCCGATGTGGCCTCCGCTACTTTGGTGAGACCTGTCATAAATCGGAAGATGGCTTCGTCGATCACCACCCCATCACTTGCCACAAGAAGGACATCCCGGTGGCCAAACATTTTAATTCCCGTTCCATTCCCGATCCAACATTTTGATCCATGGCCTCCTTTTCTGCTAAGAAGAGGCCACCCTCAGGGTGGAAGATTAACACCTGGATCTGGGCACCCTCCAACCTAATGGCATAAATATCGATTTCTCCTTCCTATGGACAATTTCTCCCTCCCCTTCCTCTATTCCCCACTCTGACCTTTCATTTCTTCCCCTGAATCCCCTCCTCCTTCCCTTTCTTCTGTTATGCACTCTCCTCTCCTATCAGATTCTTTCTTCTCCAGCCCTTGGCCTTTCCTACTCACCAGACTTCACTGATTCTCTTACAGCTAGTCTCTTTCCCATCCCCCCACCACTTTACTCTGGCATATTCCCCTCTCCTGAAGAAGGGTCTTGGTCTAAATTGTCAACTGTTTATTTTGTTCTATAGATATTACCTGACCTGCAGAGTTCCTCCAGCATTTTGTGTGTGTTGATTTGGTAGAGAAATTTGTTCAGTTCATTAGGGAAGTGAGTGAAAGGGGTTTTAGCTGGTGGTGTTTGTTCGAGCTAACACTCTCTAATCCAGGTAACGTCCTTGTGAATCTCTGCTGCACCATTTCTAAAGCCTTCACATCCATCTCATAATGTGGTAATTAGAAATATATACAAGACACCAAATGTGACCTAAGCAAAGCTTTGCACAGCTGTAACATGACTTTCCAGTGTTTATACGCAACATTCTCTCTGATGAACTCAAGTTACTAACTTCAACCACATGACCTTCTTTTCTTACACTTTCATAGAGCAATGGGCTTGCACCCCAAGCTTCCTCAGTACATAAATATGGCTAGGGATATTGCCATTTACTCTACACTTTCCTCTTACGAGAATGATTTCAGGAATGTAAAGGTAACCATATGAATGAGAATGATTCCGTATGAGGAACGTCTGGCAATTCTTGGGCTGTATTCCCTGGAGTTCAGGAGAATGAGGAGGGATCTCATAGAAACATTCCCAATGTTAAAAGACCTGAAAAGATTAGATATGGGAAAGTTATTTCCCATGGTAGGGGAGCCTAGGACAAGAGGGCACAACTTCAGGATTGAAGGACGTCTATTTAGAACAGAGATGTGGAGAAATTACTTTAGTCAGAAGGTGGTAAATCTGTAGAATTTGTTGCCACAAGCAGCTGTGGAGGCCAAGTCATTGGGTGCATTTAAGGCAGAGATAGATAGGTTCTTGATTTTCCAGGGCATCAAAGGGTATGGGGAGAAGTCAGGGGAGTGGGGATGACTGGAAGAATTGGATCAGCCCATGATTGAATGGTGGAGCAGACTCGATGGGCCAAATGGCCTACTTCTGCTCCTATATCTTATGGTCTTACATTTGACTTCTTAAAATGCAACACCTCATACTTGTTTGGATTAAGTAACTGGTTACAAACTCAGTTACAAACCCAGCATTGATCCCTGCAGAGAACCACTGGTTACAAACATTCCACCAGAAAGTGCTCCGCCATCACTGCTTTCTATAGCCAAGTACTATTAAATCCAATCTATCAAGTCTCCATGGATCCCATATGACATAATGTTCTGAATCAGCCTTAGCAAAAGCATTACTAAAGTCCATATAGACAATATTCACTGTCCTATCCTCATTAGTCATCTTCATCATCTCAAAAACCTCAACCAGGTTTGTTAGAGATGATGTCTCCTGCACAAAGTCATGCTGACTACTCCCTAAAAAGGCTGTCTTTTCCAAATGCAAGTAGATTATATACCTAGGAATTTTTTTCCACTAATTTCCCAACAATTGACATAAGGCTCAGTAGCATATACTTCCCTGGTTTGTTTCAATTGTTCTTTATAAATACAGGAGCAACACTGACTGTTCTCCAGTTCTCTGGGACCTTTCCTGTGGCTAAGGAAGAGTAAGATCTCTGTCCAGTCCTGTGATGGATACTCAGTGTCCGGGGTGGGGGGTCTTTTCTTTTTTTAACCAAACTCATCTTTCAGACATAGCAGCTGAAACTTACAGAGCTCAAAGTGTAGTTTTTAAAGTTAGATCCACTTCCAATCAATACTCTTTGTTCGGTTTCTTGCCGTAAACAGAAGCCAGTCTTCAGTTCTCAATGTAAATGGCAGGCAATAATCAGCCTGAAGTTAAAAGGTCAGCTTTGCAAACCAACAACCACTGTTGATAGAACACATGGTGCTGACCGCTTCACCTGGGCTGATTTCTCAAGAGCTGCATTGTGGATTGAGAGTGAGCTCACCGTACTTCAGCAGGATTTCTCAGACACATGTGGTCAAACTAAATCAGTCTGCTGGCCACTATCAACTTAATGTCGCTCTGAGTCTTTGCCTTGTCTCATCATGAAAACAGAAGTGCTCCCCACCCCTAACCCATATCCATCCTTCAAACTCCACTCCAGTTGAAACTGAGAGTGTCTACACTGCCTCATTTCCAATAAGTCTGTCTGCCAGTGTCCAAACCTTTTTCAATCTATTTCCATTCTATGAGTGGTAAGATGCCTCATGGGAACAGAACTGTGATTTTGGTTCACTACCACTATCCTAATGAGGTCAGTGAGCCAACCTGCCACGATCTAACTATCACCCTCATTAGATATACACAGCATAGGCTGCCAGTAATTCGAGTGCATTTCCTCAGCCAGATGCTTTCTTGTAAAATACTAGACAATTATTTCTAGATTGTATTTTTTTGCAGTTCTATATGCCCTGTTAGAGTCTCCTAAATATGTGGGATTTATTTACCTTGAAGTTGCTATGATGATATCATGTTGAGCCAATTGAAAATACCTTCCACATCGATTGCATTCAGGCAGTAACATTGCCATCTTGAAATGCATTGAATTAATGTGAGAGCTGGAATAATGAGGAACCTTCCCCTACTGTTTTTTTGTGTGCCCGTTACAGATCTGATTATCACGTGATAAATATTCTGTGTGAGGATTCTCAGTTTCTTTGAGATGGGGAGGAAATTTAGTGAATGTGTAAAATTAACTCCAACTGCATTCTGATCAGTTTGATATCATCTGGGTTAGCAATATTAATTAAAAGAGGCACTTACTTCAAATATCTTCACTAAATTGCACTATGGAATTATGAATGGGAAAGAATAATTTTGATATATGTTGGTTCCTTTTTATTGTTGTAAAATATAGTCAAAAGCATCAGCTTATTTTTAACTAGCTCAGGTCTAACAACAAACCCAAAATCATAAAACCTGGCAGTTTGCAAGTGATAAATCATCTGTTTGAGTGCCTTATGGCACCAAGACTTATTGACAAACCTTGAAGTAATGATAAGCCATGAAAAAACTTTCATTCTTCACAGACTCCCTAAAGATCCAATTCATCAAAGGTTTGATTATGAACCAGCAACGTTAAAATCAAATTATTTCCAAAGACCTCTCGTTACCACGGGGCTTTGGACCAATTTTAATACAAGCCATCCCTGAAATTCTGTGCAGCATTATTTTTACTGAAATGCTGCAACTCAGAATTATTAATCAAATGATATGTAGTACGAATGTTTTGCTGTATTGGTGAACGTAAGGACAATGCCATCAACATCTAAATAAATAAGAAAGGAGACAAGCTGAATTAGGCAGTGCTGGTTTTGTGCCACTGAAGAAGGTATTGTGAAGAAAAGGAAAAATGTTGTTTTATATTCTCAGAGCATCTTACGACACCATAGACATTGACTTATTTTAGTGTTTAAGCAAATGCAGTAACAACATTGGACATAAAGTTTCAAAATCAGTATATGATATAAATGCCCATCTAAAGTACTTTGAAATTATTGTCTGAGACATAATCCCTTCAATGTTTTTGAATATTGCACAGAATCTTTCATATCCTCCCAAGCTATCAGGCAGTTCTGAAATGATTCAGTAAAATTATTGATGACTCTGTAAAAAAAAAATATCAAAGCTTTATTGCCCATATTTCCAATGTTTTGCTTTATGTTAATTTTCAAACATTCAAGGCTGGTATTTTTATCTTCAAATGCATTGTCATGCTTCAATGCTTACTAAATCATCACAGGCCTGATTAAGCAAAGACAGAAAAGAGAGTTGCTGAACATCTTTCCAATAATGTTATGTTTTCTTAGAAAGGTTATGAGAACTACTTAATGCAAGAAATTCCCTCACCTCTGAAATGCTCTGTCTCTATATAACATAACTTAGACCTCCCCCAACCTAAATATCCATTCTGTTGATAAATTTTAGATCTCCTGTCTTTTCAAACTGACAAATACATGTTAGACTCATTATCAATGTTAAATGAGTGCATTAATGATCATTACTTAATTGTTCTGCTTCAAGGACTAAGTATATCTCATTTGTTTTACAAGTAAAATACTCTTCAAAAGCTAAGTCCATACACTATTGAATTACAAACACGTGTCCCAAAATAATTATGACAAAAATCACAATATATTCTGCTTTAATATCTTCAGAAGTAACTCCCATGTGAGCATTTTCCCCATATTTTTATCAACTGAAAGCCAACTAGCTCTTCACTTTCATGAACCTATTCCACTAATAAAAATTGTAAGCAATTACCTTTAAAAAAAATTGCCATTAATCTTCACTCCCATGCTTAGTGGTATGAAGAATGTGTCTGAATTTCTTGCTTCAAATACTCCAAAAGCCCTATTTCGGTTAATTATGATTAGTTACAGCAACATATTATATAGAATGAGCATCAGAACATTTCTACAGGACTGTTGGAATAAACATCACACTAATAGGGAGCAGTTGGGATACAGTGAAGGACCATTGGTTTCTTGCCTTTTTCATATTGTTTTCTGGAATTTGGCTTCTACCCCAGATGAATGAGATGAAGTTATCTTCAACAATTATTAAGATTAGGTTAATTAAATTAATCTAAGCTTCTTGCTATTAAATTGCCTATGTTGTTTAAAGAGTTTTGGACTTAAGAATAGAGGTTCCCAAATATATAAAAATGAAAACTGTCATCTGCAGTGGGACAACTCTTACTGGGGGAAAGATAAAGGAATTGATTGTTGCTGACCAAAATTATCCGTCCCTCTCAAATCCTTTCACTACATTTATGTTAGGGATTTGTACTCTTGCTTGATTATATTCTGAATGAAACAGTCTTTTATAAGATTCCTTATATTCCTTAAGCTTTTTTCTCTCATTGGTTTCCTTTCTCTTAGTTCACTTCTTTTTAGTGATGTTCTTATAAAATACTTCAATGTATTTAATTGTTTGGAACAATCATTCTCTTATATTTTCTATTAGCTTCCCTCATTATGAGATCATGATTGCATGCTTGGTAGTCCTGTAATATTACAATTAAACTCTCCTCCCTTTTGCCCTGACTTATTACAACACCATTCATAAAGTGTAACACAATTTAACTCCCATAAGAGCATAAGACATAGGGACAGAATTAGGCCATTTAATCAGGGCTGATCCTTTATTTGCCTCCTCAGCCCCATTACCCAGCCTTCTCCCTGTAACCTTTATTGCCAGGTCCAATCAAGAACTTATCAAGCTCTGCCTTAAATACACCCAATGACCTGGCATCCACAGCTGACTGTAGTAATGAATTTCACAAATACACCTCCTTCTGACAAAAGAAATCTCTCCACATATTTGTTTTAATTGGACACCCCTCTATCCTGAGGATGGGCCCTCTTATCCTAAGATCCCCAACCACAGGAAAAATTCTTTCCACATCCACTCTGTCCAGACGTTTCAACATTTGCAAGGTTTCAATGGGTTCCCCCCTCAACAGTCTAAGTTTCAGCGATTCCAGAACCCAAGCTATCAAAAGTTCCTTGTATGATAACCCTTTCATTCCCGGAATCATCTTTGTGAACTTCCTCTGAATCCTCTCCAATGCCAGCACATCTTTTCTTAGATGAGGGGCCCAAAGCTATTCACAATACTCAAGATGAGGCCTCATCAGTGCCTTATAAAGCCTCAGCATCACATCCCTGCTCTTGGATTCTAGACCTCTTGAAATGAATACTAACATTGCATTTGCCTTCCTCACTACCATCTCTACCTGCCAGTTAACTTTAAGAGTGTTCTGCACAAGGACTCCCAAGTCCCTTTGCATCTCATATTTTTGGATTTCCTCCCCGTTTGTAAAATAGTCTGCATATTTATTTCTACTGCCATAGTGCGTGCAGGACCATACATTTTCCAACATTGTATTTCATTTGCCACTTTCTTGCCCATTCTCCTAATGTATCTAAGTCACGCTGCAGCCTACCTGTTTCCTCAACATTCCATGCCCCTCCACCAAACTTCGTATCGTCTGCAAACTTGGCAGCAAAGCCATCTATTCCATCATCTAAGTCATTGATATTCAGCATAGAAAATAGTTGTCCCAATACCGACCCCTGTGGAACACCACCAGTCACTGGCAGCCAACCAGGAAAGGATCCCATTATTCCCACTCACTGCCTCCTACTAATCAGCCGATGTTCTAACCATGCCAGTAACATTTCTGTAATACCATGGGCTCTTAACTTGGTAAGCAGCCTCATGTGTGGCACCTTTTCAAAGGTTTCTGGAAGTCCAAATGTACAACATCCACTGCATCCCCTTTATCTATCCTACTTGTAATCTCCTCAACGAACTCCACCAGCGTTGTCAAGCAAGACTTCCCCTTAAGAAAACCATGCTGACTTTGTCCTATCTTGTCCTGTGACACCAAGTACTCCGTAACCTCATCCTTAACAATTAATTCCAACATCTTCCCAAGGGATCACTAAGGTCAGGCTAACTGGTCTATAATTTCCTTTTTGCTGCCTTCCTCCTTTCTTAAAGAGTAGAGTGACATTTGCAATTTTCCAGTCCTCTGGCACCATGCCAGAGTCCAATGATTTTTGTAAGATCATTACTGATGCCACCACAATCCATACCACTACCTCTTTCAAATCCTAGGGTGCAGTTCCTTCTGGTCTGGGTGACTTATGTACCCTAAGGTCTTTCAGCTTTTTGAGCACCTTCTCCCTTGTAATAGTAACTTCACCCACTTCTCTTCCCTCACACCCTTCAACATCTGGCACATTGCTAATGTCTTCCACAGTGAAGACTGACGCAAAGTACTCATTTAGTTCATCTGCCATCACATTGTCCCCTGTTATTATTCCTCCAGCCTTGTTTTCTAGAGATCCTATATCCACTCTTATCTCTCTTTTATTTTTTATATACTTGAAAAAGCTTTTTCTACACTTTAATATTGTTTGCTAGCTTGCTTTCATATTTCATCTTTTCCCTCCTAATGATTCTTTTAGTTGCTCTCTGTAGGGTTTTAAAAGCTTCTCAATCCTCTGTCTTCCTATGAATTTTTGTGTTGTTGTGTATCCTCTCTTTTGCTGTTACGTTAGCTTTGACTTCTCTTGTTAGCCGTAGTTGTACTATTTTTGGCATTTTGATATTTCTTCACTTTTGGAATACACCTATCCTGCACCTTCCTCATTTTTTCCCAGAAACTCACATCATTGCTGGTCTGCTGTCATCCCTACCAGCATCTCTTCCAGTGTACTTTGGCCAACTCCTCTCTCATACCACTGTAATTTCCTTTACTCCACTGAAATACTACTACGTCAGACTTTACTTTCTCCCTATCAAATTTCAAGTTGAACTCAATCATATTGTGATCACTGCCTCCTAAGGGTTCTTTTACTTTAAGCTCCCTAATCGCCTTTGATTCATTACATAACACACAATCCAGTATAGCTGTTCCCTAGTAGGCTCAATGACAAACTACTCTAAAAAGTCATCTCATAGGCATTCAACAAACTCACTCTCTTGAGATTCATTTCTAACCTGATTTTCCCAATCGACCTGTTTGTTGAAATCTCACATGGATATCGTAACATTGCTCTTCTGACACACTTTTTCTATTTCCTGTTGTAAACTGCAGTCCACATCTCAATTACTGTTTGAGGCCTGTATATAACTGTCATCAGGGTTCTTTTACCCTCTCAGTTTCTTAATCTCAAATGCACTGGTACTCACCCTGCTGGCTGCAGTTATGTCCTATCATCTGCCTGCCCTTCCTGACAGTCTGACTGCATGCTACCTTTGCTTTAACCATCTGTCCTATCCTGAGTCCCTTCACTCTGGTCCTCATCCCCCTGCCAAATTAGATTAAACCCTCCCAAACAGCTCTAAAAAACCTGCCCGCAAGAATATTAGTTCCCCCCAGGTTCAGGTGCGACCCGTTTCTTTTGAACAGGTCATACCTCCCCCAGAAAAGATCCCAATAATCCAAGAACCTGAAGTTTTGCCTGCTGCACCAGCTTCTCAGCCATGCATAGATCTGCCAAATCATCCTGCTTCTATGCACTGTATTTTGCATTTGTTTGCATTAAGTTTTTCTGTTCTTGTTCTGCCTATGCACATCGAACACATTCTATATTTTCTGAACTGAATTGTTGCCCACCACAGCAATGTTATAACTTATACTTAAAATAGAGTTAATATTATTAGTGGATATGCCCATTGCCCAATTGTTCTGGGATGTACGGTGAAATTGGCAATAATAACATTTTTAAAATAGAAGTGATAATGTATGAGCAGCATTCATCTGGATTTAGGGCTGATATATTTCACTAGGTTTTCATTGTTCACATACATTGGGAACAGTGATATAGGATAACCATGGTTATCATGAATAGACAGAACCCCTGAAGAAATATAAACAACCTAACTTGGGATTTGTGGCATTATGTGCTTCTATTACAGATAGATGGCCATCTCTCCGGTATTAATTTGTGTATCACCGCATATCATCTTGGTTGTAGTAGATATAATAACTGATTCAGCATTATCACTGAAAGCTGTCAAAGCTTTGGGCCAGGGTTGTAAAAGAAATGTAACAATGTTAGTGCCTCTGACAGCAAAAAAAAATGTTATTTCAAGGGTTGCTTTTCATTTACCAACACCTGAAAAGTAAATCAACCCAACAACACTACTGAGCAATACGAGATGGATTTTAACTTCTCTGTCAGGTGGTAAAATGTTGGTATATTGAAAACACTATACAGGAAATCCAATTGCCATGCATAATTGATGCCCCATTCCCATCTCACATCCCTGTTTGTCAGCTTTAGATTACTGAAGTTTTTGCATTGCCATCGCATGTTAATTAATATTTTCAGTTACGATTACTCAACAGGTGTAAAAGCATAATTACCCATACATGCTGTAATTTACCTCTTTTTGTCTTTGTCAAAAATCTATCTGATAATGTAAATGACAATGATTCCAATGTAACTACAATTATTGAGAGTAATCTTCAATAAAAACAATAAGATAATGTGAAAAGAATGACTATGGAGAAATTAAATTCCATTTTCTTCAGTGCACATTCAGCTTCAAACGTCACAGAAAAGTATGAATATCCGATGTCAATCTTGAAAAAAAAAGCATGAGAAAATGCAAAATAATCACATCAGCGTAGTGACCCAAACATTACTGGGTTCTCCTTATAGTCTATGGTGTATTGCTATTTATTAATTTTTTCAGCGTGCAGACATCTTTGGCCAGTATTTATTGCCCATCCCAAATGCCAATAGGAACATAATGGTGAGTCAACTTCTGTAACTTTCAGTGTCTCTTTGGTGAAGGTGCCAAATTGTGTTCTGGGGAAGAAGTCCCAAGGATTAGTGCCAACATTCCTTCATCAGGAAAACCTGAAGCCATGGTCTGTTTGAATGGTGGAATGGAAGATCTTGTGGCTTTCTCAGTTTCAAATCTTTGTGTTTTACGGAGTAATAGAGAAATTAATTGAGTCAAGTCCAGTACAGAAAACTAACTAAATGAAGGGAAAAAGAGAGTTTGGATCAGAAAAGAAAATGGAGCTTTAAAAATGTAAAGTTATCTCAGGTCTGGGCCATAATGGTGTCCAGGGATTTTTTACACTATGGTAAGAAAAGCAAATGGAGCTGTCAACCGAACATCCATTTTTCCATGTAGTCAATGGTCAGCTCACAGCTGTGGCTAGTAAAACAATGAATCAATGTGTCAGCAATCAAATTACCCCTTTGCACAACTCTTAAAGCAGGGGTCCCCAACGTTTTTTTGCACTGAGGACTGGTTTAATATTGACAATATTCTTGCGGACTGGCCGACCGGGGGTTGGGGGGCGGGTAGGGTTGCCAACGGACAAAAGTAGCAGTCAAATACGTTGAGCTTACCCTGAGAAAGACTACCATGACCATGAAGCCTTGCGCGGGCACCTGTGCGCATGCATGACTTGTGCATGTGTGTACGTGCCGATTTTTTTTGGCGATTCTGTTCTGGGGGGGCGTTAATCACGACCAGAATATAGGTGATAAGTGGCTAATACACTCAATTTCGTTTCTAAAATGGTTTATCTAATGAATTTAATATTAAACACACAGCGCATATTTTCCTCACATGAATATAGTGATAAGTTAATTATAAGTCACTTATAAGTCAATAGCATTATAACATTTTAAGTAACGTTTGGATATTAAACACACAGCATATATTTTCCCCGCATGAACATATAAAATCATTGCAACACACCAATATCGCTGAATCAGTGGGAGCCCTGGGCTTGTTTTCCTGCAACAAGACGGTCCTATCGAGGGGTGATGGGAGACAGCGATACTCGAATGGGGGTCCTTATGTCCAGTCAATTCCGCAATTTAGTTTAAGTTGCATTCATTGCAGAAAACCCTTCTTCGCAGAGATAAGTTGGAAATGAAAGCAACGTTTTCAGTGCTTTCGTGGCTATCACAGGATATTTAGCCTTGATTTTGATCCAGAATGCCGGCAGAGATGTTATGTCAAACATACTTTTCAGCCCGCCGTCATTTGCAAGCTGGAGGAGTTGATCTTCTTCCTGTGTTGACATGGATGACGTGCGGGTAATGACCTCGCATGCATTCAAGCTCAACAATGGGCGTGACAGGGAATGAGGAAAGGTGCAGCTGACTCATATTGCCAAATCATATCGTTTCCTCGCGGCCTGGTAGTACGTGCTTTGCGGCCCGGTGGTTGGGGACTGCTGTCTTAAAGGACTACATTCACATAGCTTGAAAAAAGTACTTGTATTCTTAATGGTCATGTTTAACTTTCTACGGTGAATTTAATGAGCTAATCCAGATTTCTGTGGAAGTGTATTTATTCAACCTTGCATTATATCTTCTCAGTTCCTGAATTTGCATATTAATTTTGTTGTGTTATTAACACGCTTGCTTTTGCGATAAGATCTGCACCATTGCTTGCTGCTTGGGAATACGATTATGCCACAATCACAGAACATTAATAGATGAAATCAATTCAGATGGCCTGCCAACTCCATGCCAAGGTCCTTTTCCAAACACAGCTAATTTAATTGAAGTCTGACTGATGGAATCTGGGACGTGACTCTAAAGGACAGAAAGGATAATAGAAGATTATAATATAGAAGAAGCACAAATCTGAATCTTAAAATGGCAATTGAGGAGCCAGTATGCTGAATTCCATCAGAACTTCTCAGTCCCTGGAAAATGTTCTAAAATATTCATGATCCTTTATAAGTTGCTATTTTTAGCATGCTCAGTTGATCGCATGACTCCCTCAGTAATTGTAGCTTGAACAATAAATAACATAGAAACTGCATCAGGGATTGAAAATTTATTTATATGTTTGTCAGAGGGCGAACACTTAATTTTATATGTCTCGATTGAATGTGCATCCAGGTCTCGTAGACGAAATGACTGCCCATCGACTCTGTTGTAGTGCATTGCACAAATTTCCTTCTCTTTCATTTGATTTAGTTTTGGTCCATTTATAAATATTTTTAGTTTTAATCTAAATAATAACACAGAATGGAACAGCTGAAGGGATGGAAATTCCCACCTGTTCATGGCTGCTCCAAGTTTTTCTCTGAGCCAATAAATGCATGGTTTGGTCTGGCTATGCAGAAAATTGTGTATTGGATGCTCATTATCCTGAGGGTTTAAAATTTCCATCTGCTCACCATCTGCTATCAGCTTCCTTTATAATCAGTGTTTATTAATAAGATAGACAAAACAAAAATCTATACTTTAAAAGGATATCGTTATCAAGCCTCACACTATTCTTCGTTGATGTTTATGAATTTACCATCCTGACGGTGGGGATTGGTTGGAGTCATTTTGTAGTAACTATGATTTTTACATTTCTTTTCCCAAGGTCAGTGACAGTATTCCTACCACTGACCCAATTGACACAAACGCCTTGGCATAGACCACAAATGGACCTAATGAGGTTTCCTGGCCTCTGTTGTCCAGCTTTATATTATGCAATTCATTACCAACTGTGCCATCAGCATTCATTTCATTTTATAAACATCAACTGAATTGTTGCTGCTGCTGTTTCTCTCCCATGGCCAATCTACCATGGTGGCAGACTTGGCAAAATTCCAAGCAGACCTGGTACTGCCCTGTCCCAGAATTAATCTGAATGCTTCGTGGACATGTGGTATTTTAGTCAGCCTGGTATCTGATCAGAACTATGTTTCTTGAAGTACCACTCTTAAAATCAAAAGGCTCAAACAAAATGAATCCCATTATATCATGCATTTTCTGGGCCTATTTTCTTGGGAGGAGGAATCTGAGAAAGCCAGGCTTATATTAACTGGACAGACTGCAGAACAACAGGTTTGTTTGAAATTGTGAACAAGTTTCACCTGTTGATAGGGACCTAAGTGTAGATTCGGAGGGGGTGGGAAATAGAAAGCAGAGAATCGCTAAGCAAGTTTGAAAGGCAGAGAAATAGAAGATAGATATTTGTGAATTAAGGTGGTTGTGTTAGGGACTACAGAGGAAAGACATTAGTGAATAAGGCAGATAACTAAATGCACAAATGGGCATGTAGAAGCATGGGCAAAGTTATCACTGAAAGAAAGCTTAAAGAAGCTCGGCTCAGGACAAACTAGAGGAAAGGGGAAGTAAAAAGAAGGGAGAGGTGCAAAATGACTCAGTTTCAGGTGGTGCGAGATATAATGAGCTAGAAGGGTTGTCAGTCACGGCACGTTTATTAAGCTAAACAGCAAAGAAGGAACATTACATCAGAAAGTGTAGTATCACACTCTCAACCCTGCCCCATCCAGAAAGTGTCAGGTAGACTTCCACCCCCACCCACCCCCCACAACCTAGAAACTCGAAAGAAGATAGAAAGTAATTATGCAAGCAAATGTCTGAAATTACAGACACAAGAGGATGGTGGTAGCTGAATGTTTCAATCGTTGTAATATTAACAACAAAACATGGGTGGCACAATAGAATAGCAGTGCAATTATTTGTCAGCAGCAGCCAATCAGAGGTCTGAAGCATGAGATGACACAGTTCACTCAGGTCCATGGATTAAGTGCATAAGGCATCTATTGGCAGCAGTTTAGTTGTTTGACCAGTGAAAGTGGAGTGGTCATTGCTAGAGTGGACAGTGTTAGAGTGGAGATTTTGAGGCTTTAACTCTTAGGTGCTTCAGCAAGGATGTGCTTGAGTGAGAGAAGGTGAAAAAGCTATAGATATTCTTCCCACTTTTTCTTTATCACTTTCCTTCTTTATACTTGCACACATAGAACTGTGGGGATGCCAGGCAGGATAGTTAAATGCTCCTCTTGCAGGATGTGGGCAGGCAGGGAAACCTCCAGTGTCCCTGATGACTACACCTGCATGAAGTACGCCCAAATACAGCTTCTAACAATCCATGTTCAAGAGTTGGAGTTGGAAATGGATGAACTCTGCATCATGGTCTGGTCCGTGAAGTCCGCGTTCCGGTTCACGGTCTGGTCAGTGGACTCTGGACTCCAGGTCTTCCGGCTGTCCCTTGTTTCAGTTGGGCTTAATCATAGGCACCTGATGCTTGTCTTGGGGCTGGAAATATAAGTGGCCCTGGGATTAAGTGTGGTTGCTGGTTCGTCTTGTCAGTATCCTGTCCTCACCTCTGTGGGGTAAGCCAGGCAGTCTTTGCCGTTACCCTGAGTCTGAACTGTTCCCTTCCCTTCCCTTCCCATTCTGCCTGAAACCTCGCCTGCCGCCTTTCGCCTGAAGCCTCACCTGCGTCCTCACCTATTCTGGCCGTCAAGTTCTGCTGCTGGAGCAAGACTGGAGCCTTGCTGTGTCAAGATAAGGAACTGTCTATCATTGAGTTGGTACTGTCTCTGTGTCCACGCCTTTGTTAGGTACGTCCGGCTGTTTGCCGCTACTTAGCGTTGAGAACTGTCTCTGTGTCCAAGCCTTCGCTAGGTAGGTCTGGCCATTTGCCGCTACCTAGTGTTGGGAACCATCTCGCCGTGATCAGCACTCTGTGAGGAGCCCTGGCCCCAAGTCCTGTTCCCAAGGAGGGGACCTGCCTCTGTGTTCGGTGTACGGGTCCTGGCCCTAAGTCCTGTTCCCAAGGAGGGGTCCCAACTCTGTGTTCCATGTCCCTGTGTTCCTGTCTCTCAAGCTCAAGGCTCCGTGTTCCCGTGCTCTAGACCAAGGCTCTGTGGTCCAAGTTCCTGTCGTCCCAAGTCCACGGTTCCAAGGCTCCTGTCGTCCCAAGTCTGAGGCTCGGCTGTTCCTGAGTACCAAGTCAAGGCTTTGTGTTCTCGTCCTGTCCATGTGCTTCATCCTGTGCTGGAGTTCCCTCGTCCTGCCCAGGAGTCTCTCATTCTGTCCTGTAGCCTCGCCTAGTCCTGTCTTCCAAGACCACGTCATGTCTTTGCCTGGTTCCGAAGTCCGAGCCTGAGTCAAGACCCAGGTTCTGGGTCCTTGTCCAGTCTCTGGCTCAGAGTCCGAACCCAAGCCTCGTCATGCCCTCGCCTCAAAGAACCCAAGCCTCATCATGCCCTCGCCTCGAAGAACCTAAGCCTCGTCATGTCCTTGCCTCGAAGAACCCAAGCTACGTCCAGTCCTGTAGCCACGTCATGGCCTCGCCTAGTTCCGGGGTCCAAGCCCGAGTCAAGACCCAAGTTCTGGGTCCTTGTCCAGTCTCTGGCTCGGAGTCCAAGCCCAGGCTCCTAGTTCCCAGTTCCTTGTCCTGGTCCCGCTTTCCGAGCCAAGTCCTAGCCCAAGTCTGTGTTCCTGTCCCAGCTCTCTAGTCAAGTCCTGTTCCTAGTACTTCAGTGTCTGTGTCTTGCATTTGGGTCCGCTCCCAGTGCCCCACCGTATGACACTCTGGATCATTTGAAAGGCTGCGGGATGATAGTCGGAACATATAGAAAGGCAGTTACATCCAAGGTGCAGGACACAGAAAACTGTCTGAAGGGAAAAGGGATTGAACAGGTAGAGCAAAGTACCCATGTGACCATCCCCCTCAACAACAGGTTGGATACTGTTAGGGGAGATGAGCTAGCAGAGGAAAGTCACAGCGGTCAGATCTCTGGCACTGAGTCTAGCTCTGTGTCTCAAAAGAGTAGAGAGAAGAAGAGACAAGCTAAGGTGATAGGGGATTTGTTAGTTAGGGGAACAGAAAGGAGGTTCTATGAATGAGAACAAGATTCCTGGATGGTGTGTTGCCCCTGGGTGCCAGGGTCTGGGAAATCTCAGATCAAGTCCTCAGTGTTATTAAGTGGATGAGTGAGTAGCCAGAGGTCATGGTACACATAGGTACCAATGACATACATAGGTAAGAAGGGTGACAAGGTTCTGCAAAGTGAGTTCAGGGAGGTGCTAAGGTAAAGGGCAGGAGCTCCGATGTTGTGATCTCAGGTTGCTACCTGTGCCACTTGCTAATGAGGCCAGAAATAAAAATATCATACAGTTTAACACATGACTGAGGACGTGGTGTAAAAGGGAAGGCTTTAGAGTTTTGGATCATTGGGTTCTCTTCCAGGGAAGGTGAGACCTGTACAGAAGAGACAATTTGCACCTAAACTGGAGGGGAACTAATATCCTAGTGGGAAGATTTGCTACAGCTGCATGGGGGGAGGGGGTTAAACTAATGTTGCAAGAGGGTGGGAACCAAAGTGCCCAATAGATAGTGGAGAGGTTCTGGAGACAGATATTGGTAAGACCTCAGACAATGTCAAGAATCAAAGAATGAGCATGGTGCAACTAGTGTCCTGAGCTGAGTATATATCAATGCAAGAAGTATCATAGGAAAGGGAGATGAGCCCAGGGCATAGAATTATGATTTTGTAGCCATTAGTAAGACTTTCTTGCAGGAGGAGCATGATTGGTAGCTGAATATCCCTGGGTTCCATTATTTTAGATGCAATAGGGTGAGAAGGATTGAAGTGGGGGAGTGGTGGAGTTTCTAGTCAGGGAAAATGTCACAGTTGTGCTCAGTTAGAACAGACTGGAGAACTCACCTACTGAGGCTTTATGGGGGAACTGAGGAATAAGAAAAGCATGACTATGTTAATGGTGGCTATATTATAGACCACCCAATAGTCTGCGGGATTTAGAGGAACAAATTTGTGAATAGATCACAGACCATTGCACAAAATATAAGATTGTTATAGTAGGTGATTTAATCTTTTTATGTATTGACTGGTACTCCCATACTGTAAAAGGACTAGATGGGATAGAGTTTTTCAAATGTGTTCAGGAAAATTTCTTAATCAGTATAGTGAAGTCGCAAAGAGAGAGCGTGCCATACTTGATCTGCTGTTAGGAATGAGACAGAGCAAGATGGCAGGTGTTTATGTTGGGGAACACTTTGCATCCAGTGATCGTAATGCCATTAGTTCCAAAATAGATATGAAAACAAGATAGGTCTGGTCCGCAGATTGAGATTCTAAATTGGAGAAAGTCCAATTTTGAAGGTATCAGAAGGGATCTGACAAGTGTGGATTGGGAGATGCTGTTTTCTGGCAAAGACCTACCTGGCAAAAGGAAAGCATTCCAAAGTGAAATTTTGAGAGTACAACATTTGTATGTGACTGTCAAAATAAAAGGTAAACTAACAGGTTTAGCGAACCTTGATTTCAAGATATATTGAGGCCCTGGTTCGGGAAAAACAAGGTGCATAGCAGGTATAGACAGCTAGGAACAAATGAGGTACTTATGGAGCATAAGAAATGCAAGAGAACACTTAAGAAAGAAATCAGGAGGGCTAAAAGAAGGCCCGAGATTGCCCTAGCAGTCAGGATGAAGGAGAATCCTAAGGGATTCTACAGATATGTTAACAGCAAAAAGACCGTGAGGGGCAAAAGTGGTCCTCCTGAAGATCAGAATGGTAATCTATACGTGAAGCCAAAAGAGATGGGGAGATCTTAAATCGATTTTTTGCATCTGTATTTACTCAAGAGATGGACTCAGAGTCCATAGAAGTGAGACAAAGTGGCAGCAAGATCATGGCCCCTATACAGATTACAGAGGGACCCTGCGGGAGGCAAGTGCAGAAATTGCAGGGGGCCTAGCAGAGATACTGAAATCATCCTTAGTGACAGATGAGGTAGCGGAGGACTGAAGGATAGCCATTCTTCTTCCACTATTTAAGAAAGGCTCTATAAATAAACAAAGAAATTATGGACCACTGAGCCTGACATCACTAGCAGGAAAATTATTGGAAGGTATTCTAAGGAACCGGATATATGAATATTTGGTTAGACAGGGATAGTCAGCATGGCTTTGTGTGTAGTAGGACCAGTCTAACCAGCCTTATTGAGTTTTTGAGGAAATTACAGGAAAGTTGATGAAGGCAAGGGAGTGGAAGTTGTCAGCATGGACTTTTTATATTATGAAGACACACAGTCCTCTTTTATTGTCATTTAGTAATGCATGCATTAAGAAATGATACATTATTTCCTCCAGTGTGATATCACAAAACACAGGACAGACCAAGACTAAAAAAACTGACAAAACCACATAATTATAACGTATAGTTACACAGTGCAACTTGATGAAGAAGTCCATGAGCACAGTAAAGTTCAAAGTTTCTCAAATATCCTACATCTCATGCAGACGGGAGAAGGAAGAAAAACTCTCCCTGCCATGCCAACCACAATCCGACTCTGAGTCGTCCGAAAACTTCGAGCTCTAATCAGCTCTCCAACACCGAGCACTAAGCGCCATCTCTGTCCGTACGATTCGACCTCCTTCTTGGTCGCTAACAGCAGGCAAGGCTGGGGATATTGAGGCCTACCGTCCGAAAGATTCCCGACCACACAGTAACACGACAGCAGCGAACGGGCGTTTCAGAAATTTTTCCAGATGTTCCTCTGTGCTTTCACGTCCATTCTCCATCAAATCAGAATTGTCCACAGCCCCTATTTAACAGATATGATATCATTTTCCCTTTAGCAAGGCACTTCACATTGTCTTTGTGGGAGATGTGAGAGAGTGGTGGTAGATTATTTCCACTCTGACCAGAGGCCTGCGACTGGTGGAGTGCAACAGGGATCAGGGCTGGGTCCATTGTTGTTTGATATCTATATGAATAATTTGGATGATAATGTGGTTAACTGAATCAGCAAATTTCTGGATGACACCAAGATTGGAGGTATAGTGGACAGCAAGGAAGACTATCAGAGCTTGCAAGAAAAATAGGCTGAAAATTGGCAGAACTAACAATGCAGACAGTATGTGCTATTTCACTTCAGTAGGGCCAACCAGGGTAGGTCTTACACAGCGAAGAGTAGGGCACTGAAGAGTGCGGTAGAACAAAAGGATCTGGAAATACAGGTCCATAATTCATTGAAAGTGGCGGCACAGGTAGACTGAGTCTTAAGGAAAGCTTTTGGCACCTTTGCCTTCATAAAACAAAGTATTGAGTACAGAAGATGGGATGTATCTTGAAGTTGTATAACACATTGGTGAGGTCTAATTTGCAGTATTGTGTTCAGTTTTGGTCATCTATCTACAGGAAAGATGTAAATAAGGTTGAAGGAGTACAGAGAACATTTAGAAGGATGCTGTCAGTTCTGGAAGACATGAGTTATAAGGAAGAACTGAATAAATTAGGACTTTATTCCTTGGAACATAAAGCATCAAAAAGGCTGGATACATCGTTGGCTACAACCCAGACTCTTTTGAGTTAGTGGTGGAGAGGAGGTCACTAAGTAAACTGTTATCCATTATGGACAATCTGGCTCATCCTCTCCATGACTTACTGAATAAGCAGTGGAGCATCCTTTCAAACAGACTCATTCAGCTCTGCTGTACAAGAATTGTTACAAAAAATCTTTGCCACCAAATGCATATACAACAGTTCATCTCTGTGCGACAGGAGAACATACATCAAGTACAATAGCCTCTGTTTATTGTTTCATACATTATTATTGCACATTGGTACATTATTATTGTGTATATTATTATTCTGTACTTCATTATTAGTTAAGCCTGAACACTGCTAAGTGTGTTTTTAAATGTCGTTGCTGTAACGAAATAATTTCCCTCTCAGGATCAATAAAGTACTTAATATTATTATTAGATTGAGTGGAGATTTGAGAGAGGTATACAAAATTGAGAGTTATGCATAGGTTAAATGCATTCAGGCTTTTTCTACTGACATTGGGTGGGACCACAACTTGACATCATGGGTTAAGGGTGAAAAGTGAAAAGTTTAATAGAAACATGAGGGGAAACTTCTTCACTCAGAGGGTTGTGAGAGTGTGGAATGAGCTGCCAGCATAAGTGGTGCATGCAAGCTCGATTTCAATGTTTAAGAAAAGTTTGGATAAGTACATGGCTAGGAGAGGTGTAGAGGGTTATGTTCCTGGGAGAGGTCAATGGGAGTAGGCAGTTTAATTGGTTCAGCAAAGACTAGATGGGCTGAAAGGCCTGTGTTCGTGCTGTACTCTTCTATGAATCTACATCACCAGTGATCACCAATCAGATTCAATTCCTGCCGCCGTCTGTAGGAGTTTGCACATCCTCTCCATCACTGTATGGGTTTCCTCAGGTGCTCTGGTTTCCTCCCATATTCCAAGATGTATGATTAGGGTTAGTGAGTTGTTTTGGCACCAGATGTGTTCCAACCCTTGTGGGCTGCCCCCAACACAATTCTCGGACTCTGTTGGTCGTTGATGCAAAACAATGGATTTCACTATATGTTTCAATATTTTAATGTACATGTGACAAAGGAATCTAATCTTATCTTAATCTTAATAAGGAAAAGATCAGTGCAAAAGGTACAGAATTCTTAAAAATATATTGGGAAACTCCTTTTTAACCAGTGTCTAACGAGCTACACAAATGGCGCCACAGAGTGATAAAAACATCGTTGAGATGGAGTGTGAAGACCAGTGCAAGAGGAAATATAATATACACTCTCCTAACCACCTTGTTCCTCCTACTGCCCCCTGATTACCTGTTCAACTCATCACCAATCACTGATCTGACCTTGGGCAAACAGCTGATCAGTGATTGGTGGCATGTTGAACAGGTAACCTCTGATTTCCAGACACCAACATAAGTCTGGTTTGAATCTCTCTTGATTGATCCACCGTCAGCCCGACACATCCCTTACCATGATATACAGATTGACGGAAGAGCCTGCAGATAAATATTCATACAAGTGTGTGAAGCCAGTTTTAACAAAAATGTGCATTAGATGTGCTTAGTATAGATTTTCTTTTGGTTGCTCCTTGTATGAAACTGTCTGCCACCCCCCCCCCCCCGCAGCACTACTGCACCTGTCTTCCTTGGAGGAGGAGGATGGTGGGGGTGGCCAGAAACCCCGACAGAGGAAGAGGCGGGTTAATCGGGTGGACGAGAGTCAGGGGAAGAGTGAAGGTCTGCTAGCCTCCCCCCAGTCGCAGGATGGGGGGAGCAGCAGAGTCTCTCAGCTCCGGGAATCCGGGAGCAGTAATACTTCTGGTGGTCTGCAGCCAGATGGGGGGGCGGCCCCGGAAGTTCCTTTTGGTGCCGAACCGGTGGTTCCCCCCCCGGCGGGGAGTACCAGCAGTACCTGAACCCTCAGCCGGTGGATGACTTCACCAGGACTATGGGTATGAGGCCTCTGGATGGCAAAGAGGATGAGGATTTATAAAGGGTGGTGGGCCTTGAGCTGGCGTCCTTAAACGTTCACAGTGTGAAGAGTACCAGGCGTTGCGGGTGGGGAGGGGCCACAGTTTAAGGTTCATCACCCGTGGGAGTGTGAGGGGTCGGGTGGGGAGGAGACAAACCCCCATCAGTGGTGTAGACAGATAATCAACATGGTGCCCCAGGAGTGGGTGAATGGGTGAAATTGTTAAGTGGGGAATGGTTAATTTGGGAAAGCATTAGAGCCAACACCTGGCTTTATTATTGTTGATAATTTCATTGTTAATAAGTCTTAACTCTTGACCAAGGGTTGAGAGTAAATGAATGGTTTATTGTAAACATCTTTCATTTGTATATGAACAGAGAGTCAACGCATAATTTTATTGTAAATAACTTTATTGAATAAGGACTCAGAGTCAACGAATGTTTTGTTTATATGTAAATAACTTTATTTGGAAAAAAAACTGTTCTTACCTGGAAGGACCACGGTATCGTGTTTCTTCATCCGCGGGAGTGTGAGGGGTCGGGTGGTGGAGAGTATTCCCCCTCAGCAATGATATGGAAAAATGAGATACTAAAGTGCCATGTGGGTGGCCATAAATATGGATAATGTACTGACTTAATGCAAATGTATGTAAAAGGTGGGAAGTTATTGAAATGGTTCATTGTGTATATTTATTGTTGAATAAAGTGTATTTTGAAAAAAAAAATATCCTTCAAGGGCAGATCATCAACTCAGTGAAAGACGCTCTTTGGTCGGCCCGAATCTTGATGATCTACCAGCACATGGAGATGTCCGTGGGAGAATTCTGCCGACTGGCACATTCTCGGCTGCAGGAGTACGTGCTGAGGGACGCACTGAAACTCAGTGCAGCCACCGCAAGGGCCCGGTGGGGAAGGACCACAGTATAGGTTTCTCCACCCGTGGGAGTGGGAGGGGTCGGTGGGCGGGGAGTATACCCCTCAACAATGATATGGTAAGCTGAACTACTGGAGTGCCACGTGGGTGGCTATAAATACGGATATGTACTGACTATAATGGAAACATATGTAAAGGATGAAAAGTTATTGAATGGTTTATTGTATAAATTTATTTTTGAATAAAGTATATTTTGAAATAAAAAAAATATATACCCTTCAATATAGTCCATAACTAGGGCAATGGAGCTGTCATTTATTTTCTTGGCTACAAAAATGTACAGTGAAATTAAGCTGAAGTCAAATTTGCTGTGACTGTTAACTGTACACATTCCCTCCTGATTTTAAGTCGAAACCTGTGACCATACCTCAATAAAGTTGGATGCAATGTAGCTAAAGGCACCTGCTGAGCATTATAGTAACCAATCTGTCCATCAAAAGAGATCTTGAGACCTTTAAATTTATTATTTTGGAAAATGAATTGTACTTTCCTTCTAGACGCCGTGATCATTTGTTACCTCGAAAACCACCCATTGCTGTTTGGGAATGCACTGTGTCAATTGTAATAGTCTTTTCTAAAATTCTATTCTGTAACTCAGTCACTCTATGAGAAGATAATTCTTCCTCCATTTCAGCAGGTTGGTGGAGCTGTGATCAAAGTAATAGCAATCCACTGGTAGGAATAAAGGGAATTACAGAGGCATGAGAGAGGAGCTTGTCCAAGTGGATTGGAGTGGGATACTGACAGGGATGATGGCAGAGCAGAGGTGGCTGAAGTTTCTGGGAATAGTTCACAAGGTGCAGGATAGATATGACCCACAGAAGAAGTTCTCAAGTAGGCAACTGTGGCTGACAAGAGAAGTTATGGACTGCATAGAAGCCAAGGAAAGGGCATATGAGGTAGCATAAATAAGTGGGAAGTTGGATGATTGGGAAGCTTTTAAAATCCAACAAAAGGGAACTAAAAGCATAAGAAAGGAAAAGATGAAATATGAGGGCAAACTAGCCAATAATATAAAGCAGGATATCAAAAGTTTTTTCAGTTATATAACGAATAAAAGGGAAGCAAGAGTTGATAATAGACCACTGGAAAGATGTTGGTGAGGTAATAATAGGAATCAAAGAAATGGCAGATGAACTTAATAAGTACTTTCCTTCAGTCTTTACTGTGGAAGACATGAGCTGTGTGCCAGAGGTCCATGAGTATCAGAGAGCAGGAGTGAGTGCCATTGCTAGCACAAAGGAAAAAGTGCGAGGCAAAGTCAAGGGTCTTAAGGTGGATAAGTCACCTGGACCAGTTGGACTACATCCCAGAGTCCTGAAAGAGGTTGCAGGAGAGATAATGGATGCATTGGTCATGATCTTTCAAGAATCATTTTATTCTGGCATGGTCCTGGAGGACTGGAAAATTGCAAATGTCACTCCACTCTTTAAGAAGGGAGGAAAACAAAAGAGGAAATTATAGGCAGTTAGCCTAACCTCCGTTGTTGGGAAAGTGTTGGAGTCCATTATTAAGGATGAGGTTTCAGGGTACTTGGAGACGAATGATAAAATAAGTCACAGTCAATATGGTATCTGTGAAAGGAAATCTTGCCTGACAAAACTGTTAGAAGTCTTTGAAGAAGCAACAAGCAGGGTGGACAAAGGAAAGGTGGTGGATGTCACTTAGTTGGATTTTCAGAAGGCATTTGCTAAGGTGCCTCACATGAGGCTGCTTAACAAGATAAAATCTTATGGTGTTACAGGAAATATACTAGCATGGATGGAGGAATAGCTGACAGCCAGGAGGCAGTGAGTGGGAATAAAGGGTGACTTTTCTGGTTGGCTGCCAGTGACTAATGGTTTTCCTCAGGGGTCAATATTGGTACCGTTACTTTTCACATTGTTTGTCAATGATTTAGATAGTGGCATTAATGGTTTTGTGACAAAGTTTGTGGATGATGTGAACAGAGGTGGAGCAGTAGGTAGTGCTGAGGAAGCAATGCGATTGCAGCAGGACTTGGACAAATTGGAAGAATGGACAAAAAAGTGGCAGATGGAATACAGTGTTGGAAAATGTATGATAATGAATTTTGATAAAAGGAACAATAGTGCAGACTAGTATCTAAATGGGGAGAAAATTCAAAAATCAGAGTTGCAAGGGACTTAGGAATTCTCGTGCAAGGCTCCCTGAAGGTTAATTTACAGGCTGAGTCTGTGGTAAAGAAGGCAAGTGCAATGTTGGCATTTATTTCAAGGGGGATGGAATATAAAAGCAAGGAGATAATGCTGAGGCTTATTAAGAAACTAGTCAGGCTGCTCTTGGAGTATTGTCAACAGATCTGGGCCCCTTAGCTCAAAAAGGATGTACTGTCATTAGAGAGAGTCCAGAGGAAGATTATGAGGATGATTCCAAGAATAAAGGGATTATCACATGAGGAATGTTTGGCAGCTTTGGGCCTGTACTGAATGGAATTTAGAAGAATGCTTGGGGATCTCACTAAAACCTACCAAATGTTGAAAGGACTAGATAAGAAGGATGTGGAGAGGATGTTTCCTATGGCGGAGTATCCAGAACCAGAGGGTACAGCCTCAAAATTGAGGGGCGATCTTGTAGAACAGAAGTAAGGAGGAATTTTTTTTTAGCCAAAGAGTGGTGAATCTGTGGAATGCTCTGCCACAGAATGTGGTGGAGGACAAGTCCGTGGGTATATTTAAAGTGGAAGTTGATAGATTTCTGACTGGTCAGGGCATCAAGGGATATGACCATAAGACCATAAGACAGCGATTGCCAACCACCGGGCCATGGACCAGTACCGAGCCGCAAAGCACGTGGTACGGGGCCGCGAGGAAATGATATGAGTCAGCTGCACCTTTCCTCATTCCCTGTCATGCACTGTTGAACTTGAACATAGGGTTGCCAACTGTCCCGTGTTTGCTGGGATGTCCCGTATATTGGGCTAAATTGGGTTTGTCCCGTATTTCCCCTGCTAAGGTACAGTGTTCCTATGAAACCTTTCGTGCCGAAAAGGCATAAAGCGAAGAAGCAATTACCATTAATTTATATGGGAAAAATTTTTGAGCATTCCCAGACCCAAAAAATAACCTACCAAGTCATACCAAATAACACATAAAACCTAAAATAACACTAACATATAGTAAAAGCAGGAATGATATGATAAATACACAGCCTATATAAAGTAGAAATAATGTATGTACAGTATAGTTAAGAAGATGAAAGCAAAACCGATTTGTGGGGGGGGGGAAATCAGCAGTACGCACATGCGCACATCACGTGCGCATGTCACGCATGCGCACAAGAGGTGCCCGTGCAAGGCTTCATGGTCGTGGTAGTCTTTCCCCGGGGTAAAGTGTCCTGGGATTTGACTGCTACTTTTGTCCCTTATTTCGGAGTGAGAAAGTTGGCAACCCTAACTGTAAAAGACATGTTGAGGTGAGTTTAACCCTACTTGAACAAGCCCCCCCGCCCCCACCCCGGTCAGCCGGTCCGCAAGAATATTGTCAATATTAAACCGGTCCGCGGTGCAAAAAAGGTTGGAGACCCCTGCCATAAGACATAGGAGCAGAATTAGACCATCTGGCCCATCGAGTTTGCTCCGCCATTCAATCATGGCTGATCCTTTTTTCTATCTTCCTCAACCCCAGTTCCCGGCCTTCTCCCCGTAACCTTTGATGCCATGTCCAATCAAGAACCTATCAATCTTTACCTTAAATACACCCAAGGACCTGGCCTCCACAGCTGCATGTGGCAACAAATTCCACAAATTCACCACCCTTTGGCTAAAGAAATGGTGAGAGGGCAGGTACATGGGGATGAATGGATTTTGGGTTTAGCCATAATAAAATGGCAGAGTAGACTCAGTGGGGCTGAATAGCCTAATTCTGCTCCTGTGTCTTATGGTCTTATGGTCTAAATCTCAAATTAGGCCTTAACAACCTAGGATGAGACAAGAAATCAGAAAGAAATGGCAGATATGTGGGATGGACTTCAGCAAAGGCAATGGACCCTCCTTCTTTAAAGAACAGGGTTTCCCTCCTGCTATTGATGCTGCCCCACTCACATCTCCTCCATTTCCCATTCATCCACACTCACCCCGTCTTCCCACTGCCTCTGTAATTTCTTCCATCTCCAAAGGGATCCTACCACTAAACATATGTTTACCTAGGTTATCCGCAGGGATCACTCCCTCTGCAATTCTCTTGCCCATTCATCCCTCCCCACTAATCTCCTTCCAGGTATTTATCCTTACAAGCGGCCTATGGCCTACACCTCCATTCAGGGCCCCAGACAGTCCTTCCAGGTGAGGCAAAGCTTCACCTGTGAATCTGTTGGGGTTATCTGTTGTATCTGGTGCTGCTGATGTGGTTTCCTCTACATTGGTGAGACCCATTGTAAATTGGGGGACCGCTTTGTTGAGCATCTCTGCACCATCCGCCACTAGCAGAACTTCCTGGTGGCCAAACATTTTAATTCCTGCTACCATTCCCATTCCGACATGTCAGTCCACGGCCTTCTCTTATGCCAAGATGAGGGTGGAGGAGCAACATTTTATAGTCCGTCTGGGTACCCTCCAACCTGATGGCATGAATATCAATTTCTCCTTCCGGTAAACAAATTCCCCCCACCCTCCATTCTTCTATTCCCCACTCTTACCTTTTACTTCTTCTCACCTGCCTATTACTTCCTGGGTCTCTTCCTCCTTTCCTTCCTCCTATTGTCCATTCTCCTCTCCTATCTGATTCTTTCTTCTCCTGCCTTTGACCTTTCCCACCCACCTGGTTTCACCTACCACCTTCTGGTTAGCCTCTCCCTGCCCCCACTTGCACATCTCTATTCTGACATCTTCCTCCTTCCGTCTCAGTCCTGAAGAAGGGTTTCAGCCCGAAACATCAACTATCTGTTCATTTTCACAGATGTCGCCTGGCCTGCTGAGTTCCTCCAGCATTTTGTGTGGGTTGCAATGGATTCTTACTTCCGTTGCAAAAAAACTTTGATGAAAATGTGAACGGGAGCAGCTTTCAACTGTTCTCCCTCAGTATAAAACAAATTGTCTCAGGGGAAACGTTTCCTTAAAAATCTGCAGATATACATCCATGTGAATAAAGGAATGAAGTATAGCAGGAAAGCAAATGAACAAAGAAATAGTGATAACTTTCTTGAAGTCAGTGGTTATACTTCAACTGTATTTAAAACATTATGAATCTTTATATAGGAAACAATTTTACATAAAAGAGAGTGCACAGCATCTCTTCTGAATCTCCAGCATCATCCAAGATGGTGTAGTGTAGAATGTTTTGATGAAAAGAATGAATCAGGAAAGAGCCATGAGTATAATGAGGAGTTGTAGTATTGACATTTGCAAGATGATGCAGTGATGAATTTGCTTTGCCTTTAGTGTATGAATTTGTAATAGAGAATTCATTTGGAAAATGCCTAGTATCTATTTTTGGTGCTTTATTAGTGCTGAAAAGGCTGAATCTTACCATGATTTTGTCATTGTTTTGAATATTCGCTCATGGAAAACACCTTTAACCTTTTTCTTTCTTGCTGTGTATTTTGTAGAAGTACCAAAAAACAAGCTTTTAATCATTATAGTAACATTTATAAAAATGAGAAGACTGATGGATTATTGACGGCAGCTCAATGCATGGTATCAGCAGAAGCCAGAGTAGAGGTCATTGATTTGACCTCTCAAATTCAGCATGTGCTCTGTGATGCAAGAGATATTTATTGAGGTAAATGGTACTATTTGTTTAATGCAGACACGAGGAAATCTGCAGATGGTGGAAATTCAAGCAACAGACACAAAAAATGCTAGTGAACGCAACAGGCCAGACTGGAGTCCTGACGAAGGGTCTCGGCCTGAAACGTCGACTGCACCACTTCCTATAGATGCTGCCTGGCCTGCTGCGTTCACCAGCATTTTTTGTGTGTGTTACTATTTGTTTAATGATGAGGATGATCTATTTGTCCATGGAGTCAAATAAATGATCTGGGAAAAATAAACTTATCACTAATCACCAAAGAGGTCATAATAAGAGAAGAGGGAAGAACTTCTTTAACAAGTCATTTCACAGACTCTGCTTGCGGCAACATATCTCTCACTAAAATTTTAATTTAGGTTTTGCACTTGCTTCATAAGTAGCACTTGAACACATGGGACTCAGACTCAGTTTTAAAAGGGCGATCAGATGAGTAGTTCAGATATAACCAATAAAGAACAAATAAACACAAGGTCAATTTATGTAGCATTTCATGATATCTTTGTGCAAATGAGCGCAAGTATGATAACTTTTGCTGTGCAGGTAGGCTCTTGAACAAAACCAGGAGAATGACTCAACAGGAGTAGTGCAGTTCTATTAATGGATGTACAAAGGAGTTAGTTTTACTTTCAAAGCATGTTAGGCTGAAGTATTTAATATTCATAGAGCTGCATTCTTTCTAAACTACCTCAGAATTATCAATCATACACAAGAATGAAAAATGAACTGCTTATTATACTAGTAATTGAATTAAATAATCCAAAAGGATTTGTGGGATTAGTAAGTGAATGTTGATTATAGATTTTAAACCTAATGATTAGAATTCAAAGGGTTAATGATAGCAATTTATTAAAGCCTGGTTTCATTAGGCTTTCCTATTGTAAAATTAATATACTTATTTATTATAATAACACAATTCTACCAACAGAGTGAGAGACTCATCAATTCCTATTATCAGTGACTCCTTTCATCTTTGTTCTGTTTGTGCATTGAAGCTTTGCACCAAAACATAGCAGTGAATAGAATGAATCCAACAAAAGGAACCACTGTCTGATTATAGGACTCTTTTGTTTGGGATTTTCTAAATATTGGCCTGTTATGTGATTCGGTCTAAGGAGTGGCTATTTGATTAATAGACCTTGCACTTGTTTATCATTCTGTTGTACTATTTATAACCCTGCATCTTTTCTTATCATTTTACTTGTAACATTTAAGGAAAATTCAGACATTTCTTTGAGCACAAAATTCTTCGCCCTTTTCTACCAGAAGCCTTGACATTACACAGTTTGAAATGATGTACAATAAATCTCTCTTTCCCAGCGTTTTCTGGCAGGTCACCACTCCAGCATCTCATTAATCACCTCTGCAGCTTTCCATCCTCAGCCCATCTGATAAGGTTTTGAACCATCTATCCCAGTCCATCCTTTGGTTGACCCACTTCCTTGGCGTTCTCGGCTGTTTCCTCCCATGAATTACTTGCAATAGATTGCTGCCCAAGCAGGCTCTCAGGAGATCACAGGTATAGCAAGTGCAATTATTGTGTACTGATGTTGTGATTAATCAGTCATATTCTGGCCATTAAACAGTTGAAATATCGTTTCTATGAATCCTATGTTTGTCTGGCCTCCTGAGAGATTTTTGCCAGCCGATGTGATTCCCCTTAAAAGCAGCAAATTGCTTTGACATGGTCGGATTTGATCCTGTGTAAAAGTGGTCAATTCAGGATTATACAAATATATAGGGAAAATGAAATCCAGTTGATGCGTAGAAACATTATGTAAGAAGTTTGCAATTTGCTCTTAGTCTTTTTGAACAACAGATTCCATTGCATCCATTTATGTTCAATTGTTACAAAATTAATCCATGAAATCCTGAGGATATATATAAATATTCTGATTGCTTTATTTGTACTGTATGACTTCTGTTAAAAACTACTGTATACGCCAGAACTACCCTTTAAGGTTTTTCATTGTTCATTTTTGAAAATGTACGTGTACTTGTAGTTTAGAAATACTTGTAGCATGGCTGTAATGTTGAAGTGAAGTTTTTATGTTCTACTTAAAGTACAGTAAGAGCTATTGTTCAATGAGGTAACATATATCATAAATATTCTCGGGGAGAATTGGTGTCAGAGAACAGCAGAGCAGTGGTTCGGATCTATGATCCCCCTCTGGCGATTTCAACAAGTCTCTCAGCACCATTCCTTCTGACACTGTTAAGGGGTTTGAAGACTAATCATCAGCCCAACTCCTCATTTGTCGAGTGAGATGGGAGCCATTAAGGCATTTTTTTTTGTAGGGTAGGTATACTCCAAAGGCTATGTAAATTAAGATCTACAGGGAACCAGTGAAACAACTTGTAGTTTCTAGCTTTGTGCAAGGTGACCTGATTTTCTGTCAGTAGCGCTACAACTTACTTGCATTTTAACTTTGGATTTCTGTGCCACCATAATTGTCTGTGTGCTTGTTTATTTTGGAACTAGCTTTGATTTGTTCTGGGAGAAGTAATGAAATGTTGCACATTCATTTACAATTACTGTTTATACTGGGAATTTTACATTACTGCAAGATTTTGGAAATTTCAGTTCTGTGCATTGACATTACTGTGTAATGCACCTGACAGTACAATATTTGATAATGCCATTATGATAAGAACATTTCACACTGCTCTTCTGCTTCCATTAACTGTCTCATGTGCAGTCAAGTGTCATGGAGTAGTTGCTGGAGTGTGCACCCAACTCTCTCTGCTTATATCATTACTGAGTGCATCTCACCTCTCTTTAACCATCTCAGCTGTCTAATAACGTACCTCTTGATTTCTTCTCTGGAGTGAAACATGATGACAATTATTTCAGGGTCTATTTTCGCATCACTCCAAAAATACAACCAACCACGTGATTTACCTTTGCATCGCTAATGTATTTCTGTGTCGGGGTCCGCAGTGCAACCATGTGGCCTGTGGAAGTTTCCTTCTTTCGTATTGCAGGGAATTAGGCCTCATGTTGTGCTGGGAGCTACCTGCCAGGCCATAACATGCTTACATGTTTGGCCCATTGCACAGTCTCCAACCTAATCAACTGACTTCCATTTATAATCCCACCTCTGTTCTGCTGTACTGTAATTTTCATCCCAAGCCACCCCACCACCACTCTCCCTTTCCATTTAACCACCATTTGCCATCTTAGCACAACTGGCCCAATTTCCACTTCATTCCCAAATTTTCTTTCTCTCCAGCTCTTGTTTCCCCTCCTCACAGTCTCCTCAACAAGCATCTAAACATTCAGTCTGCTGGTTTACATCCACCATTCAAAATCCCAATTTCCCCTCCAGCTGACCAGGCTTGCCTCAACGCGTAATTCAAACTTGTCCTCTAAACTGCACAAAAACTAAAGAGCATAGCCTGAACACTTGAAGTAGATCCTATAGGAGGGGGCTATGGAGGGATTTTTCATTACATTAAGGGTAATATAAGTTGCATTGCTTTTGACTTCAAGTATCTTGAAACTTACAGGAGAGCCAGTGGCCCAAGTGATCCTAACTGCCTCATAGCCGAGCCCATCTCCTGCACCCATTCGATTACTCTAAGACTCCAGGCACAAATCCTGTAAGAAAGTAAAATATCAAAAGAGGACTAGGCCACTTGTCTTCCTAAACTGTTGTGGCACTCAATTGAACCTTGCAGCTTTCACTGTGTTTCAAGTCCTCTCTCTCACCTGAAAGCTCTATCCTCTATTTCATTTGTTTTCTTTCTGTCTGAGACTGTGCACTTAATAATCAAGTACCTTAGATTGAAAGTTTCAAGTTTTTATAGCCTTCTGAGTGAAGAATTTTCTGTTCACGTCATCTCTAAATGACTAATATCTAGACACCATTGCTCAACAAAAATAAAAATTTATCAACACAGTCCCAGTCCCAGCGTCCACACTAACTGAACTAATTCTGCACCTTTGGTTTTTGTTTTTCCCATGTAAAGGAAGCAATTTTTGTCTATTTAAACTTTAAGATAAATTACTCCTTTGTTTATTAAGCCCAATGTACTATGTGGTAAATTTAAACTCCAGACGCTCACTCTCCACTCCAGACCAACAGACATCAACACTGACCTCATCAACTCTGGAGAACTCCACTACCTCCAAACTCAGTTTCCGTACCCTGGACTGTTGGCCTCTACTTCCTCTCCAAGATCCACAAAATTGCCTGTCCGGGCAGGCTTATGGTCTCTGCCTGCCCCGCCACACCGAACTTGTGTCCTCATTGTTACCAGGTTTGGATATGGCCCAAGTGTGGAGTGAGAGACACTAAAGCAGGTCGATAGTTCACAAGCTTTAATGTGAACAGTGTTAAAGGGAAAATCAACAATAAACCCTCGGCCAAATAGGGCTGTTAACTAAAATTCTCAAAAGGGAAACAAAGCCTACACTGCGGCTGGAAATAAAATCTAATTATTAAATGAATATCACTAGTCTTCAGAGTCAGTTGACTCAAAGTCCAATTTCTCAGGGAAGGCCGGAAGCAAACAGGCAGCGAAGCATTGCTGTGCTCTGTCCAAGTCTCAATAAGTACTGCGATGACAAGTATGGAGTTAAATACTATCATGGTTAAATAATAATTAGCTGACATGTGCAACTTCATAAGCGCAATTGCCATATCTACTGCGCAGCCGAATCCGTGGTTGTGACAGGGCCCCCCTCGCTAGGCGCAGCCTCTGAGGCGCCACAGACCTGTGTCCGCTGGAAGTCCCGGATCAGCGACTTGTCCAAGATGTACTTCGCTGGGATCCAAGTACGTTCTTCTGGGCCAAACCCTTCCCAGACCACAAGGTACTGAACCTTACCACGTACCCAGCGAGACGCCTGGAGGCGCTGCACAGTGTAGACAAGGGAACCACCTACCAGGTGGGGAGGAGGGGGAGGTGGGGTGACTGGGGCCAGGGGAGAGGTAGTAACTGGCTTGAGCTGGGAAACATGGAATACTGGGTGAATCTTCAGTGATACTGGTAGACACAATCTATAGGACACCTTGTTGACAGCCTTTTCCACTACAAACGATCCCACATAGCGCGGTGCCAATTTCCAGTTCTAGACTTTCAGGGGAAGATCCCTTGATGCCAACCAGACCTCCTCTCCTGGCTTGAATGGCCTTACCTGTCGACAGAGCTGATCAGCCTGCTGGGAATGCTGTTTCTGGGCGTGCAGCAGAGAAGCCCTGGCTCATCTCCAGGTGCGCTTGTAGCGCTGGATCAGCTGTTCAGCAGCAGGAACTCCTACGTCGATCTCCTGATCAGGGAAAAGTGGTGGCTGGAATCCCTTCTGGCATTCAAAGGGAGACATACTTGTGGAGGATGACTGGAGGTTATTGTGGGCAACCTCTGCCCAAACCATTTGGGAGCTCCAGGACATGGGGTTGGAAGAGGCAAGGCAGTGCAGGGTTGTCTCTAACTCCTGGTTCACTCTCTCAGGCTGGCCATTAGATTGGGAGTGGAAGCCAGACAAGAGGCTGGCTGTGGCTCCTACAGGAGAGCAGAAAGCCTTCCAAAAGTGGGAAGTGAACTGTGGTCCACGATCCATGTTGAACCATGAGTGTGGCAGTCTCACGAGCCGATGGGAGCTTGGGGAGGGCAATGAAGTGGGCAACCTTGAAAAATCAATCTACAATGACCAAACTGGTGGTGTTTCCATTAGACAGGGGCAGACCTGTGATTATGTCTACTGAGAGGTGGGACCAGGGGTCGGGGGGCACAGGCAGTTGACATAACAGACCTGCAGGACGCTGGCATGATGTCTTGTTCCAAGTGCAGGTGGGACAGGCAGATACAAAGTCGTGGACATCCTAGCACATAGATGGCCACCAAAATTGTCTCTTTATAAACTCCTGAGTCCATTGAATTTCCAGGTGTCCAGCCGGACAGGGGGAGTGACTCCAACACTTTGGAACACACCGCAGCAGGGACAAACAGCTGGGACAAACAGAAGTCCTGACGAAGGGTCTCGGCCTGAAACGTCGACTGCACCTCTTCCTACAGATGCTGCTTGGCCTGCTGCGTTCACCAGCAACTTTGATGTGTGTTGCTTGAATTTCCAGCATCTGCAGAGTTCCTGTTGTTTACAAACAGTTGGTTGGGAGGTTCCCCATCCGGGCCTGGATCCGATTTTTGGGCAGCCCTCACCTCTTCCTCTATTCTCCAGATCACCAGAGCAGCGATACACGAGTGAGGACGAATGGGCTCTGGATTGGCATTGTCCTCAGATCCGTTGAACTGCCGGGAGAGAGCACCGACCTTTGTATTCTTGCTGCCGGGACGATAAGTGATGATGAAATTGTATCATGTGAAGACAGCCCACCGGGCTTGACGAGAGTTGAGTCTCTTAGCATCCTGAATATAGGAGAGGTTTTTGTGATCTTTCCAGACCAAGAATGGATGCTCTGCCCCCTCCAGCCAGTGTCACCATTCCTCCAGGGCCTCCTTGACAGCCAGAAGCTCCCGGTTCCCAACATCGTAATTCCTCTCGGCCGGAGAGAAGCGACAGGAAAGAAGGGCACAGGGGTGCAGCCATCTATCCACAGACGAGCGCTGAGAGAGGACAGCTCCAATGCCTACATCGGATGCATCCACCTCAACAATGAGTGGCTGAGATGGGCCTGGGTGCTGCAGCAGTGGGTAGTGGTGAAACATCACTTTAGCTCTGAAAATGCTTGGTCGGCATCATCCATCCGATGGAATCCTTCTGATATCTTCTTGGTGAGTGGAGATCCGTCAAGAAGATTGACCATGTACGCCAATTTTCGCGCATCATCACCAAAATGATCAGGCTGGGCTTGGAATGTCAGCTCGCATTGGGTAATAAAATTCCTGCAACCATCGGGATCACCAGAATATCTGCCTGGTGGTGGAATACTCGGTTCCTGTATGGTTGTGAGAATCGCTCTGGTCCAGGCAGGGGAGCGGGAGCATTAGTAGCAGAGATTGTTGGGGCAGCAGAAAAGGAGGACCTGTGAGATGCTGGGAGTGGGACTGAGGCGGCCTGAAGCTGCTGAATTGAGCTGGCGAGAACATTAATGGCTGTCAGCTGATGCTAGCTGTTCTCAGTAAGTTCCTGGACAACGGCCGTGAGTGCGAAAATTGCAGACACCTGAGTCCAATTGTCTGTGGTGAGCTGTTGAACAGTAGCGGCTAGGGACGTTACCTGTTCCTTCAAGTGAGACTGGGTTTGTCGGCATGAGGTTATCTGCATCATTGCCTCCGTAACTTCACTGAGAACAGACTCCATTGCTTGTAGATTGTCTCCTACCTGACCAATGAATCTCACGGCCAAGGTCAGCTGCTCTCTCTCTGCTGGGTCCATCTTCGCGTGGTCGAGACTTGCTGTTACCAGGTTTGGATATGGCCCAAGTGCGGATGAGAGACACTGAAGCAGTTCGATAGTTCACAAACTTTAATGTGAACAGTGTTAAAGGGAAAATAAACAATAAATGCTAGGCCAGATAGGGCCATAAGCTAAAACTCTCAGAAGGGAAACAAAGCCTGCACTGCTGCTGAAAAGAAAATCTGAACAATCTAAACGAATACCGTGAGTCTTCAGAGTCAGTTAACTCGAAAGACCGGTTTCTCAGGGAAGGCCAAAAACAAACAGGCAACAAAGCATTGCTGTGCTCTGTCCAAGTCTCTACAGTACTACGACGACAAGTATGGAGTTAAATACCATCATGATTAAATAATAATTAGTTGAAACATGCAAATTCAGAAGCGCAATTGCCGTATCCACTGCACTGCCAATTCTGTGGTTGTGACACTCATACCTCAACTCCATTCTATCCTTTTGGTTCAGTTCCTTTCCACCTATACCTGTGACACCTCTCATGCTCTTGTTCTGTTCAGTAGCCTTCAATTCCCAGGCCCTGACCACCTCATGTTCACCATAGATGTCTAGTCCCTATACACTTCTATCCCCCATAAAGAAGGTGTTAAAACTGTCTGCTTCTATCTCAATAACAGAACCAGACAGTTCCCTCCAACACCTCTCTGTCTGGCAGAACCGGTCCTCACCCTCTGCTCCATCTGTCAGAAGCAGAACAAAAGCAGTGGCCAAACATTTTAATTCCAATTCCCATTCTGACATGTCAGTCCACGGCCTCCTCTTGTGCCAAGATGAGGCCACTCTCAGGGAGTAGTTACAATACCTTATATTCTGTCTGGATTGTCTTCAACCTGATGGCATGAATATCAATTTCTCATTCCAGTGAAAAAAAAATTCCCCACCCCTACTCTCTTCTTCTATTCCCCACTCTGGCCTCTTGTATCTTCTCACCAGCCTTTCACCTCCCCCGGGTCCCCTCCCCCTTCCCTTTCTCCTATGGTCCACTCTCCACTCCTATCAGATTCCTTCTTCTCCAGCCCCTGACCTTCCCTACCCACTTGGCTTCACATATCACCTTCTAGCTATCCTCCTTCCTGTCCCACCACCTTTTTATTCTGTTGTCTTCCCCTTTCCTTTCCAGTCCTGATGAAAGGTATCGGCTGGAACATTGAAAGCTAATTCATTTCCATGGATGCTAACTGGCCTGCTGGGTTTCTCCAGCATTTTGTGTATGTTACATTGGATTTCCAGCATCTTCAGACTTACTTGTGTTTATGATTCATACAAGCATGATAACCCTAACACTTCCCAGTTTCCATTCTAATGAAAACAAATGGAACACATTTGCCATATCAGACATCCCCGAAGGTCTGGAAATAATTCCTGATCCCAAGGGACTACCTGGGTTTGAACATTATTTTGCTGAAATCCTGTGTATAATGTGGTAATTCAGATCATATTGAAACACATTATTGCCCCATTTTATTGTAACAAATACAAAGAGGCAATATCCCTCTCTCCCATTAAAAATGTTTTTGCTCTAATTTCTTTCTCAAAAGCCCTGCACTTCCTTTTTCGGAAAGAGTAAGTGTAGCTGCTGTAATTAGTGGTTTGTGCTAATTTAACACAAGGGGCATGAAAGTGAACTTGATTTAAGCAAATGTATGTGAATTGGCTTAGTTCAAATTGATGAGGATTCATGTTACCCAGTTTGACCTCATCCTGAAACTACATTCTTCTATTTGAATTTTATAAGCCCAAAATACTACAGACAGCTGCTATTTCATCTTATTTTGCTTTAGTGTTGTTTATCAGCTTGAAGCAATTAAAAAGTATAAATAAGTAAGCCTGAGAATTTTATTGCACATACCCTGCTGGCTCAGACTCCAGCCCAGATTGGCCATCTTCTAATAAATAAATTCATTATTCCCAGCACAGAATACTTGATTCCCCAAACAAAACCAGAGCCTTATTTAATTACCCATCTAAGCAAATTCAGTATCACAGTTGAACTGGCACTCTTTCATTGTTCATTCTAATTGTGATCATTCACCCAAGGAATCACATTTGTATTACACAGCCATAGTTGGGAGTGTTTAGTAGTCACTGAAGTGAGAGAGACACCAATAAAGTATTCCTCCAATGCAATCAGAAAAGAGATAGCACAAATAGATTTGAAAGCAGATCTCAACAAATAGTAACCAAAATGCCTATCATTGTTATCACTGATTAGTTTTATTAGGTATTCTTACAACAATTCATACCTGACTTTTAGAACTATATAAATAGCATGCACAGTTTAATAAATGGAAGAATTTTTGAACTTTATTTTCTAACCAATTGATTCTCTTAATACAGAGAATGTTTAACTGTGGTTTTGCAAAAGTTATCACAGATGGAATTCAATAATCTAGCCAGGGGCAATTCTCCATTGTGGATTTGAAAATAATTTATCTAGTCCTGTTAAAATACTTTGAAATTGCACTAAACAATTTTACCTAATTCTAACTATTTAATGAGCTTGCAAATACCACGTGACTACAAATTTTTAATCATTTTAAGTTGCACAATTAGCTATTAAGATATACACAATTGTTAAACCTATATGAAAAAAAAATCTAAGATTTTTATAACTATTGAGAGCATCCAGCATTACAGGGATTAAGACCAGACCTTTATCTTCTACCTTTGGGCTAGGATCAAATCTGAGCATGTACTACTGACGGACATGAGGTCTGACTAGTGCCCAAGACAACAGTCTCTCCTTATCTTTCAGAATGTAATATCTTCTACTTCTGGACCAAATAAAAACTTAATTATTCGGAGATTGAGTCACATATGAGGATTGACATTTGGACCCCAACTGTTTCTAATTTACATTTACGGCATGGATATGAAATACAACAAAATGTTGCCATATTTCCATATTTTACCAAACCAGAAAGTGCAGTTGAACCTGAGGGAATGACAAAGAGAATTAGATAAAATGTATAAAGGGGTGGAACAATGGCATATGAATTTTAATATGGATGAGGGTAAGGTACTGAATATATTGTGGGAAAGTGAGTAGGGCAGATTCTCTATGAATGTTCTCTAATTTATCAAGGATAAAATCAAATCTGTGATGTGTAAAGGCGCAATTCTGTGCCTTTTTCGAAAGGTTACAAATGTTGCACAATCAAGTCATCTGGGAACTGGAAGCAAATGCGCCTTTTTGAAGCCATATTCAAGATTCTTCCAAGCCGAAATGAATATGGAAGGCTTTCCAATGGATGCATTTTACATTGTCCCAGGGTGAATTTGTTTTTGAGTAACTTAGTTGTGAACAACATTACATAACCTGATGAAACTTCCAGGAGCATGCCTGCCCATAACTGACAATCTACTACATTAGCACTCTCTGAAAGACTCAATAATGCACCTATCATTTCTATCCAATCAGATGGTTGGCTATTGCACCTCTTAAATTTCCTTAAGTCCATATGACATAAGAGCAGAATTAGTCTAGTTGGCCCCTTGAGTCTGCCCCACCATTCCAACATGGCTGATACATTATCCCTCTCCGTCCCATCCTCCTGCCTTCTCCCCATAACCTTTGACACCCTGAATAATCAACAACCTATCAACCTCCGCTTTAAATATACCCAGTGAATTGGCCTCCACAGCTATCCGTGGAAATGAATTCTACAGATTCACACCCTCTGGCTAAGAAACTCCTCCTCATCTCTGTTCTAAATGGACATCCTTCTATTCTAAAGGTGTGCTCTCTGGTCCTAGACTCACTCACTATAGGAAACATCCTCCCCACATCCACTCTATCTAGGCCTTTCAATATTCAATAGGTTTCAATGAAATTCCCCCTCATTCTTCTACAGTCCAGTGAGTACAGGCCCAGGGCCATGAAACACTCCTCATATGTTAACCCTTTCATTCTTAGAATCATTTTTGTGAACCTCCTCTGGACCCTCTGTAGTGTTTGTACATCTTCTCTTAGATAAAGAGCCCAGAACTGTTCACAATACTGCAAGTCTGACCAATGCCTTATAAGCCTCAGCATAATATTCATAGTCTTATATTCTAGTCCTCTCAAAATGAATGCAAACATTGCATTTACCTTCCTTACAACTGACTCAACCTGCAAGTAAACCTTTAGGTAATCCTGTATGAGGACTTTGAAGTCCTTTTGCACCTCTGATTTAAAAAAAAATTCTCCCCATTTAAAAAATAGTCTGTGCCTTAATTTCTTCTATCTTCTACAGTTCCCTACACTATAACCACCTTCTACTTCTTTGCCCATTCTCTTATTCTGTCTAAGCCCTTCTGCAAACACCCTGCTTCCTCAACACTACCTGACCTTCCATCTATCTTTGTATCGTCTGCAAACTTGGCGACAAAGCCATCAATTTCTTCATCCAAACATTGACATATAATGTGAAAAGAAGTAGTCCCAACACTGATCCCTGCAGAACACCACTAATCACTAGCCACCAACCAAAACAGCCACATTTATTCCCACTCTTTGCTTCCTGCCAGTCAGCCAATCTTCTATCCATGATAGTATCTTTCTTTTTATACCATGATCTCTTACTTATTAAGCAGCTTCATGAGCAGCACCTTGTCAAGGACCTTCTGAAATTTGAAGTAAACAGCATCCACTGACTCTCCTTTGTCTATCCTGTCTGATATTTCCTCAAAGAATTCCAATAGATTTGTCAGGGAAGATTTTCCTTTAAGGAGTCCATGCTGACTTTGGCCAATTTTATCATGCGCCTCCAAGTACCCCAAATTCTCATCCTTAATAATGAACTCCACAGAAGTCAGCCTAACTGGCCTGCAATTGCCTTTCTTTTGCCTCCCTCTCTTCTTATATAGTGGAGTGATACTTGCAATTTCCCAGTCCTCAAGAACCATTCCAGAATCTAGTGATACTTGAAAGATCATTTCTTATTCCTTGACAATCTCTTCCAGTTATTTCTTTCAGAATTCTGTGGTGTCGTCTATCTGGCCCAGGTGACTTATTTACCTTCAGACCTTTCAACTTCCCAAACACCTTTTCCTTAGTATTAGAAACCACACTCACTTCTTCCCCCTGTCATTTTCGAATTTCCCTCCAAATACCCCTCATGTGAAAAATGAAAGGCTAGTAATTTTGGTTCTGACTGAAATATAGTTCATGCATGGAAACTCTTTGTCCCTTGCCAATATCTTCCCCACAGTCTGATAATATCGACTACTTATCCCAAGTAAAGCTATTGTTGCCATTGCCTGTTATGAAGACACAGTTTTTCCTCCCTCTTGCTCCTTTGGTTTATTTTTCTCCCGAGGACCTGGACTCTACAAATCATCTGGCTTATTTGGAATGATTAATTTTGACTAACCTCACCCATTGTCTCCCTGAGGTATTCTTTCTACTTTCCTTCCTCAGTTACTACCATAGGTGATTATTCAACTTGGTAATTTCAACTTCCTTCCCAAGTCTCTTTCCTCTTTTTCTCTTAATTTTCTGCCACCCATTTTAATACTGCTATATGTTTTCACAGACATTTTAACTATTATTTTCTGTGTCACCAATAAAGCCACCTCGTCATCACTTGTTCCTCTGCAGTTTTCCACCTTAACTCCATTCAGGGAACACATATTGCTACAACTGCAGATCACCCCTATTTTAGCCTTAGTTTTGCCTTTTAATAGGTACCACTACATTCATCTGTTGTTGAGTAGGATAAGCAGCCAATCACATTTTTTTAAAATGTGATAGATAGGAACCCACAAATAAAAAGCACCACTTTGAACGATAGTTTTAAATATTTTACAGCAATCAACCTGAAGCTTGGAATATATGTATGTCGATGTGAGTACTGAAATATCAGAAACATTTGAAAATGATTACTTTCAATAGATTTTTGTGTGGAACTATATTTTTATAATGCATTTTACAGTAAAACAAAATAGCAAGAACTTCCTGCAAATCACTGCAGAGATGTGACTGGGAGATTCCTGGAGTAATTTGGCCTTACAGCCCAGCTAAATTTCTGTTTCTGGGGTGAATGGGATGATGCTTTTTCCTATGCAATGCTCTCTTTGGAATTTTTGCTGGGAAACTTGAGTCATATTGTCTAGAGATTCAAAGTAAGTTCAAAGTTTAAAATAGTTGCATTATCAAAGTATATATATGTCATCATATACTACGAGATTTGTTTCCTTGCAAGCATTCAAGGTTCAAAGTTCAAAGTACGTTTATTATCAAAGTATGTTTACATTATACAACCTTGATATTCAGGCACCCACAAGACAAAGAAACACAAAAGAATCCATATATAAAAAAAGAAGTCTGTCAACTACCCAATGTTCAGAGAGAAAAAAAACTACATCATGCAAACAATAATCACAAGCAAATAGCATTCTGAACTGAAGTCCACAAAGACAGTCCCATAGTTCAGCATAGTTCAATGCAGAACCAAGTCATGGAGCAGTGCTTTGCCCTGGGCCCCGCCAAATTAAGACAATAGAATCAATGAAAAAACTGCACACAAAACAGAGATGGAGAAATGACATGAGATGAAGAGTCCTTAAAAGTGACCCCTTTTATTGTGGAATCAATAGGAGTAAGTGAAGTTATCCACTTTGATTCAGAAGCCTGAAGGATGAATGCTAATAACAGTTCCTGAACCTGGTGGTGTGTGTCCTGGGACTCCTGTACCTCCTTCCTAATGGCAGCAGTGAGAAGAGTGCATGGCCTAGATGGTGGGGGTCCTTGATGATAGATGGTGCTCCTTGCAGATGCTCTCAATGGCGGGGAGAGCTTTAACTATGATCGACTGGGCTGTATACACTACTTTTTGCAGGCTTTTTCGTCCAAAGGCATTGCTGTTTTTATACCAGGCTGTGATGCAACTATTTATGCTACTGTGCATCTATAGAAGTTTGTCAGTTTTAGATGATGTGCTAAGTCTTCACAAACTTCTAAGGGATGCCTATCATTGGGTATTTCTGGGGAAATATTGTGTCATCGGTGTAGTGTCATACATGGACTACTGCAAGTAGGTAAAATCATTCTACAGCTGAGGACCACACCCTACCCTTTCTCTGCAATCACGAATCCCTTCTGAAAACTCAGCACCAACCTAAAAGGCCAATTTTATCAAGAACAAAGCAATCATTGCTGACCCATTATTGCATCTGTTTTATTCAAACTTTGTAGGCAATGGAATTTTAAAATATTTAACTGAGACAATGTCAATCCACAAATGTAAAGTTGGTTTTATGGGGCTAGGGAGGTTGTTAAATAGCAATTATGATTCATTAGCTGCTCACAAACTCAATTTTGTTTTGTGCAATAAAGCACTCCATCTTCCAAGTTTTGTTTTCCAAGGTTAATTCAATAATATTTTAAACTGTAGTTATTTCACTAACTTCTGCAGATTATTTTAAAGTGCCCCTTATCATGATTCACCAGTTCTGGATTTCTCTGCTTATTGCCATATCTCAGCAAAGCAGCCATCAGCACCGAGATCCTCATTATCGTTCTGGATGCAGGTTCTAGCTTCTTGCTGGGGCAACAGTTCCACTTCTGAGTCAAACCCTGCCATAAATCTCTGTCCAAAATTTTGGAACTTTCTTGACTTGCTCACCAAAATAATTGATTAAAGAAACCTGTTTGTTTCTAAATTCCCACTACTACCTCAACAGACATCAGTTATTCCTGAATAGAATCTGACATCTTATAAATGCGTTAAGTATCTCAACAAACAGTGCACTTAAACATTGCATTACTGCACACACTTATAGACTCACTTTCGTCTGAATGTTCCTTTACAATGCTTGGAAATACCTGTTGTGATTTCTGCACTTAAAATTGGTTTATGAAGTCTCACTTTTATTAGATAAATCTTTTAACTAGGAAATTACAATAAATGTCTAAAGACTAGGGAACTATCTTAATAATATCAGACTGTATTGTTTATATTTTAATGCAGAAATGAATGTACATTGTATCTATTTTAAGGTGCATAATGAGAAGAAGAAGGACCACTTTCATGTAGTTATGCCCTACATCCTGGAGAGATCTGAGATGTCCCATGCCATTTTCATTAGCAACATTCAAACCTCCTGAAGTGATGTGAAACTAGCTATCTTTGACATCAAAATAACATCTAATGGTCTGCATCAAGGAGCCTTAATAACACTGAAGTCAATGGGAAATGAGAAATCTCTCCACTGACTGGATTCAAACTCAGTATAAAGAGTGGTGATTGTGATTGCTGGAGGTCAATCATATAATTTCCAGGACATTGCTCTTTCAGTAATAGTGTTCCTTGTAATATAAATGTCAAAAATGGGGTACTTGCACAGTTTCAGTTTCTTCTGAACCTCCTAAATAAATTAAATGGCCAATAAAAATATATATTTATGTTAATTGGACCATTGGCTAATCAAGGCATTGTGTACTTGGGACAACTCTTAAAGAGCAAGAATTAATTGATAAAATAACTGGGATTCCTTTCCATAGCTTGGAACATTACACCACTTAATTGGGACAGTGGCCATTAGATACAACAACATGCTTCAAGCAAACAGTTTTTAAATAGCAAAGTTGTATGGTGTTTGTGTTCAAAAGGTAGTGAATTTTGTCAATGACAGTCAGCGAGAAATAAGCAGGAAACAGTTCAGAACTGTTTTGCTCACTGCGGTTTCAAGCATTCCGACTTCCAGATGCCAGAAACGGCCGGGAGTGAAAATTAAATGATTTCACTACTTTAACAAGTTAGAAACAACAAAGAATTTGAAGTTATTGACAATCATTTTGAATATTACAATGAAAATAATGGTAGATGCAATCATCGACAACATTAGAAACATGGAAACATAGAAAACCTACAACACAAACAGGCCCTTCGACCCACAATGCTGTGCTGAACATGTACTTACTTAGAAATTACCTAGGGTTACCCATAGCCCTCTATTCTTCTAAGCTCCATGTACCTGTCCAGGAGTCTCTTAAAAGACCCGATCGTATCCACCTCACCACCATTGCCGGCAGCCCATTCCACACACTCACCACTCTCTGTGTAAAAAAAACTTGCCCTGATATCTCCTCTGTACCTACTTCCAAGCACCTTAAAACTGTGCCCTCTCGTGTTAGCCATGTCAGCCCTGGCAAAAAGCCTCTGACTATCCACACGTTCAATGCCTTTTTGTATGAAGATAGTCTATAGTCTACTCATGGTGTCTGCATTGATTTTGTTCATTTTACAGTCAAAAGAACCCAACTCGGATGAATGCCTCCGTTGATGAGTATTAGGAACTAATACACCTTAGTACACAGTTTTATAGTATTGCAGTAGTATTGCTAATTTATTCTGTACTTGTTTTAAATACATTATTTGGTACTCAGTTTGGCTTTTTTTTATACCTTTTCAACTATTTCCATGAAACTTCGGCTAATTGGGGCAGCCGAAGGTGTGTATGTCATTGGCGAAGCAGCAATATCCTGGGGCTGCACTGATTGACCTCCCATGGTCATCTCTCTTCATATTAAATATGAATCCAGTCAATATGGAGTTTATTGTTGATTCCCATTGATCCATGTCCTTGATGAGAGACTATCAGATGTTGCTTGATGTCTAGGACAGTCAGTTTTACACCACCTCCAGGATTTAGTTCGTTTGTTCATGTTGGCCTAATTGTAATGAGGTCTGAGCAAGCCCAAAGCAACTCTATCTGAGTATCTGTGAGCAAGTTATTGTTGAGAATGTGCTGCTTGATATTATTATTAGCTAACTTTTCCATCACATTATTGATGAAAAATAAATACTGATAAGCTGGTGCATAACTACATTGGAATATCCTATATTTTGTGGAAATAGCAGCATGTAATGTCAACGTTGGGTGGCAGGGTGGAGATATGTCTCTACCAAAGGAGGTGGAAGGTGCTGCTTCCCTTGGCTAGCCTGCAGCTCACCCTTGAGAAAGGTGTAGCACCTGTTTAGCCCCCCCTCCACCCACCATCAGGGTCACATGAAGACATTGGAGCAGGTGTTGGACGCCATATGAGCAGATGGTGCACGTCACTAATCCTGGTTATGCGACCACTGATGCCAAGCAGGCAGTCTCTGAAGAGTATTGATAATGGCTGGGATCACCTGTCCAGTAAAGATACTGCCCAGAAGAAGGCAATGGCAAACCACTCTTGCAGAAAACTTTGCCAAGACCAATGATGGTCATGAATAGACCATGATCGTCCACATCATATGACATGGCACATGATGTAATGTAATATCAATGAGGATTAGTCTACCTTTAAGAATAAAGTGTTCCATGCAGCGTGACTTTCAGTCAGTTAGTGTCACAATTACTATTGTCAGATGTTTACTGCCTTCAGCAAAGTATGGTTTATTGATAACCGTACTTCACTATTTGCCTTAGTAAGTGTCAGCAAACCGCTCCTGTACAATGGCAATGCTTGAAGCGGTGATAGAGGAAGAAGTTAATAGAGAATGGGTTTCTCAATGTAAAGCGGGTATCAGGTAAGTATAAGAAACAAGTTTTTCCTCTGCCATTTCTCTGGTATATGAACTAGGTGGCAATGCTTATGTGGACCAACAATATGGTTGAGGTCTCAGTGAGGACGATGGCTGAAAAACATGACTACGCATGAAAAGAGGAAGGCGATATTGTTGCTCGTAGTGTGATCATTGTTGAAGGAATACAGGACCTTGGTGAGCCCATAACACTATGAACAATGGACAGTGGACAAGATTTCTTACACAGCTTTTGTCAAGACGTTGAAGGGGAATTTTACTTCAGACTCTCAGAGATTTACAAGAGCTACAATTTCAGATGTAGCACCGTGAACCAGAGGAAAGGTTGACGAGTGCATGATGATGCTAGCAAAAGTTGCTTTTTTAGATCAGATACTGAGGGGTTGCTTAGAGTGCAGAACTGCTGATGATAGAATTCAGATGAAATTACTTAACACTCTGAGTTTAGCATTCAATGGGGTGTACAGCATAAGAATCAGTATGTAAATACTGACTGCACTTTAAAATGTGTAGGTGAGTGTTTAACCCTTGGGAGGATTAATAAGAAGTTGTGGACTATGAAATATCAATCGCTAACACTGCCTGGGATATTATGGTCTGAAATGAAAATCAACAAGGATAGGTGTCTGTCTCCACAATAGCACATAGAGTGATCAAGGTAAATATAGTGACACCATCACAGTTGTGGGTGGAAACTGATCTGATGAGGAATATGAAGGGCTGGGAAACAAGCTAAACAGCTAAAATATACTGTAGGCCTTCCTGGAAAGAGAGGCACCAGAGAAAGACATGCTGTGGAGATGAAGAGAGGTTGTGACAAAAACACATTATGGGGAACTGGAATGTGATTTCTTTGAAGAGCATTGACAACACAGATTGACAGGAACAACAAGGAATATACTCTGACATAAAGCACATATTAAGAGCAATTTCTTCAAAAGAAAAGAACATGCAGCATGATGTTCAGCATTATGTATTGTAAATGCCGCAGAAGATGAAGTGTTGGAAGTTTTACAGAACTCAAAGTCCACAAGGATTTTATAGGCATAGCAGATTGCAGATTCTGGAATCTGGAGCATCAAACTATCTTCTGGAGGAGCTAGATGTGCCAGTATGAAACCCTGTATCACGACTGCCTCATAAACTGTTCATCCCACTGAGTTCCTCCAGCAGATTGTTTGTTGCTTCAGAAGGATTTACTTTCTTATGACATTGCCGAATATACTGAAACAAGTGCAGATTAGCTGGGAAGCCTGAAGGAACAGCTGCAATGTGCGGTGGAGGTAGTTTGAAAGATTTAAAGTGGCAATGAGTCAACTAGCACTCGCTGATGTTAGCTGGATACATTGCGGGCACAGTGTAACAAGAAGGGTGTTGGAAAAATCAACAATAATAAAGTCAGGATTATACCCTGAGAGAAGTAGAACAGCAATATGTAATACTACAAAGTTGGAACTTAAATAATGAAGATGCAGATTTTGAAACTCAGAGATTTGAAAATTAAATTGGCATTTAGATTACCTGTTGTAGTCAGAGTGATTAACTTGAGGTCACTAGCACTGTAGATAGCTGTAAGCTTTTTTCTTTAAAGGAAAGCATAGGATATAAATGGGGATTTGTGTACTTTTAAGAACCTAATGTACTCTGTAGTATGACTTTTGTTTTTTTGTACTGGCTGCTGTAGTTGAGAATTTATTGTTTTCAATAAATGATATTTTATTGATCGCAATACCTCTATTATTTTCCTTGGTAAGCCGTAACAATAACGAGCCCACAGACACCACATATAGTGATGAAATTGGAAATGTGTGGTTTGGTGAATAATGGTTATGCATTTTAATTGAAGTACCTTCATGTTGTTTCCTCATTCCAGAGTATAGTAAAAGAATGAGAGATACAAATAAATAATCCAGATGAGTGGATTAAATGCACTTGACTTTTTTTTTGTGCAGAGTCAGTGTTTCTTTAATGCTAGGTTATATATTGCATGCAAAGGCATTTCCATGCTTTAACTTAAATCTCTTTGAAATATTGCTTAACATTAAGTTAACAGGTTACAGGTTTTATTTTCATGACTGTGACCAGTCTCCTATTCCACTTCAATTGCCAATCCTGATTTCCTTGATCTCAACCACTTCTGATATTCACAAAAGCAAACAATTGCTGCATGTATGCCCTCGCCGCGTCATCCTTGTATATCCTTTTTGACTTCTCTGCAACATTTAATATGATCAATTATGCTATTTTTCTCCCCTTCATCATAATACACCTCTGTACTTAAATACAGAATCCGATCAGAACCAGAATTGTGAAATTTGTTAACTTGTTACATAAGTTACTTCTTCCCATAATTATCCAAAAGCAGCCCATATCTTCAATATTTACATCGCTTTCGCACATTTTTGCACTATTTCTGAGGATAACAAAGATTTATCCTTGCTGCTTCCTTTGGCTGATTTGCAATCTATCCATTGGTGATGCCATCTATAGAGTTGGGGTTAATTTACATTAACACAAGAAAGAATGCAAATGCTGAAATCTTGAGCAGGACACACAAGATGCTGGAGGAAATCAGCATCTACGGAGGGAAGTAAACAGTTGACATTTCAGACTAAGGCCCTTCATCAGGACTCCTGATCAGGCCTGAAACATCAACTGTTTATTTCCCTCCATAGATGCTGCCTGACCTGCTCAGTTCCTCCAGCATTTTGTGTGTGCTGGTCCTGTCCCATTTTTGGCACCACAGTTACTTTTGCACTAATGGCAATGCCAATAGGATATCAAGTTTGATATGAGTTAAAATCCCCTCAGTGATTTATTGTGGCAGTTTGAAATTAATGTTTCTGGGCACTGTGATGCAGTGACCTCATTTAATCACTCTGGCTACATCGGATAGTCAAAATGCCCACCTTCATTTTCAAATCTCTGAATTTTGAACACCATATTTGCTGCTATTAGTCACTTCTCCCGACTTCACTCATGATAAAATTCTGAATCTATTTATTCCCATTCCTGATCTTTCCAAGAATCACTTACATAGTCCTGCAAGTTGCTCTTTCCATCATCTTTAGCTTGCTTGCATACAGCAGCAAACCTCTGCCTCATACTGTGCTGCTAACCCAAGTCAGTGTACCTATTTGTCACTAATGGCCACTGACCTGCATTAGTCACCACTTTAAAGCATTAATTACCTGATCCTCTTCTTCATCCACAAATCCCTATCATACCCATCTCCATCCCTAAATTCCTGCCCTATCATGTCTATTACCTCTGGGATGTATAATAATGCCTCATTAACAACAATTATCAATTGCACTTGTCTTAATTCTGCAGTCTGCAATTCCATTTATCTTTGGAATTTAAATGGAATTTAGTGCAATTTAATTCCCCTATCTTTAAACATTGTTTAAAATACTGCGTATCTGTGTTATTTTATCTTTGGTCAGCTCTCCTAACTTTTTGAAACGCTCTGTGTGGATTTTCACTTTCCTTCAGTGTGCTTCTCTAGTGTAAAGTTGCTAGATAATTGGAAATTTTTGTTATATTCTAGTCATTAGTTGCATTCACAAGTCTTGCATACATATTCACTACATCATATAATAAGCACACTAAGTAAGTAACTTTTAACCATAGCCCTTCTTTTTCTTTGAACTTGCAGGTCAGGATCGGAGTGAAGCTGGTCTGATAAAACGTTTTAAAGGAGATGGATTCCGGTATAGGGCAAAGCTAATTGGTGTGGATGAGGTTTCTGCTGCAAGGGGAGATAAGCTCTGTCAAGATTCGATGATGAAACTGAAGGTAATCTCAATGAATTCAAAAGGTGTTGAAATCAAATAAAGAAATGAATAGTTTTTTTGAAGTATTTATAATTATATGCAGCAGCTAGTAAAAAAGAATGCTGAATTAAAGAAGGACCTCACAGCTAAAAAGATAAGATGATGACAATTAGGAATTTTTGGTGTGTTACATGTCACAGAATTGCACAACCTTTTTGCCAGTTAAGCAGTATAGTTTAAGTTAATAAAAAAAATTATATCAGTAGTCAGCAGCACCTGACTCTCTTCAAAAAATGTTCATGCAAAATAATACATATTACATTGGGGAAAAAAGAATGTTACATTTAGTTCAAAATGTTTCTCTTGTGCACAAGTACTGAGAAAGTATTGCCGGTGAAAAGATCAACAATTTGATACAATTGTTGAAGGTAATGAGATCTAGTTGACTCTTTTCTGGTTGGGGTTTCAATGCACAGAATTATTATGTAACAAATTTTATTTGCCAACTGTCAGCTGAGTGAACATATTATTTAATTCTGTGCTTTGTCTGTGAGGAGCTCCTCTATTGATATATATATAGTTTTGGCCTGAAGGAGGTTACTCTGCCCATCATATCTATGCTGGTCACCTACTGAGCTACTTATAGCTACTCACTATCTAGCTTTTGGTCTATTGGCTTGAGATTATGGAACTTCAAGTGCTTATTCATGCACCTTGTAAATGTGATAAGGGTTTCTGCCGGCACTGACCTTTCATAGAATAAGCCCCATTTGAATGATGGATGAACAAAAATTTGTAGCTCTCCTCTGGTCCTTTCATTAAGCTATTTAAAGTTATCTCTTCTACCTGGTTACTTCCCTTTCAGGGGAAATTAGTTCTTCCTGTTTAACCCATTTTAGCCTTTCATAATTTAAACATCTCATTTAAATTACCCTTCTGTCTGTTGCAAACAAAAAACCAACACCAACCTCACAAATATTTCCTTATAGTTCAGTCTTACCAGACCTGGTAACTTCCTTGAAAGTTTCCTCTGGAGATTTTCTAGTGTTGGCACTTCCACCCTGTAGTATTGCGGCAAGATCTGTATACAGTGCTCTAACTGGAATAGCTATATTAGCCACTTCTGTATAACTTCCCTGCTTGTACATTCTGTGCCCGAGCCTGTAAAGGCAAGAATCCTAAAGGTCATCTTAATCACTTCAACTGTCTGTCTACCTTCAGAGATCAACGCATAAGCACTCCACAATCTCCTATCCCTTTAGTATCAAAAGGTCCATTTTATTGGTGAAATATGCATGTACAATTCAACTCTGATATTCGTCCTTCTCAAGGTAGCCATGAAGTACAGAATGACCATGGGAGCTGTTGAAAGAAGGACAACAACTCCCCCGCCCCACTCCCATGAAAACGATAAAAGGACAAAACCTGCAAACCACAAAATTCCCCACACTCTCCCTGCAGAAAAAACTGCAACAATAGCATTAATACCCCACCTCCCCCGCAGAAAAAAACAGTGACCCTCTCACTTGCAGAAAATTACAATAGCATTAAATACCAGAAACCCAACACACAAAAAATTAACCAATCACCCACCCACCATTTGGCCAGAAAAACAAAAACACCAAAAAAGCTGAAGGAGACCAAAATAAAGTACAGTCCAATAATCACATAAATCACAGAATATCAAAAACATCTTTCCATCATCATCCATGGAGAGCAGCCACATGAACTCAGCCCTTCCATGAACAGCGAGCACCATGCAGGGTCTGAACACTGCCAACCCGGGTACGAATGTCGGCAACCTAGCTCCCAGTGGCCTCCATCGGGAGTAATCACATTCACGTTGATGCTTCAATTTTCTTCACCACTTTGAGATAGTCGTTCATGACCCTGCACCCTGTCTCTAGTCTTTCCCACAGGTCAGCTCATGTTGTCAGTCCTTTCCAGGTCCCCGTCTCTGATCTTCTCCACAAGGCAGCTCTTCGGACACAGTAGAGCATGAGATAATTCGGTCGGCTTCCAAACTGCATGTCACATGCGCCAACAGTTTCCGTTACACAAACAAGATGAAAAGAACAATCAGAAGGTGTAGAAAAAGTGAAGTAATTGAAGAGATTGGCTATCTGGAAGATATCTCACAAGGAATCATTGTTTGCTGCCGCCATCTTCACTGGATTTCTTGACCAGCCACTTACGGTGTTTTCCTCATCTTGCTTGCAATCTACAAATGCAATTATTGTCTGCACTGAATTCCATTTGTTTCTGTTTCTGTTCAAATGAATTATCTAGAAAATGATGAATGGTGCTGTATGATGTGGAATTAAGAGTGAACACTACCACTCTTGTCTTTGGAATAGTAAGATAATCGACGATAAAGAAGTGAAAATAGTTGGACAGAAGATATCTCCATATGGAGACACAGTGCTTTCAAACAATCATGATTGTCTTGCTGTGTCAGGTAAATCTTGAGGTATTGAGGGTTTTCTTCTCTCCACTCCATGATCTTAGATGCAATGGGAGTCTTTGGTGGCATGTTTATTTAAAAGCACTTTTAATTGTGATAATATATAACTTCTCTTCTTGCACTTGACAATTGTATCCATGTTTCAGCTTCTCAGGCCAGCTGCTTTTAACAATACCCAAACTCTCAGTGGACAAGTTATCAATGAGTGGCTGTCATTTACAATACTATTAATTGCCCCATATTCCCTGCTGATTTTTTTAAAATTTTGAGCATCTCACCACATGTTCAAAAGCTGCCAGTATTAAATTTACACTACATTAGGTGTGGCAAGTGATTCTAGTGTCTGAACCTTCAGCACATAGTTTGCACCAAATAGGTGATAACTATGGTATGTGTATTGGTGAAGATTTTCTTGTCACTGAGGTCAGCAGCACAAGAATTAGAGGAAGTGGCAAATGTGTCTCAAAATCACACATTAAATTAGTGTCAGGGGCAAACTTTTCAGATTGCACTGAAAGTTTCCATCTGCTTGGAATGAGCATGAGTTAAGAAATTTCATATTCACAAATGTTCACATCTTTTAATCGCTGGATTCTGTTAGTACTTTTTTGTTTAAATTTCTTCTTTGCGCAGTTGATCATTTTATTTTCTCCTAACAATGCATAGGATCTAAAAAATATCGAAGACTCTTCACAAACTTATCAGGTAATTAAAAATTGAGTCCTTTTGAAAACAGTGAGAGCTGATTAAGAAAGCTTTCTCAATTAAAAAAAATTTTTTTATAGGAAATTGGAAGTGGCAGTTTAGTAATGTTGGAATTTCGGATTAAAATTAACGCTGGGGCCTGGCATAGAAGTTTTTCAATCACTATTTTAATAAGGGAGAATGCAAAGTGCTGTGTATTAAGAAGTAACCAGAATGACCTTGCTGTCATCTGGCAGACAACTTTATCTTGCAGTAATTCCAGAGAACTGGAAACACTAAGTCATGATGGAGTCAGCTGGGGGCTCTGTACCATCTCCTTTAGTTAAACTATGGTAAAATACTGCCTAGTCAGCAAATTCTTCGTGGATTTGCACCTGCCTCCTTTGACATTAGGATCGTCTACAGATGTACCCAATGTAATGCTTGCACATATATCAGATGGGAAGAGGCAAACTGATCTCCAGTGCCAGTGGCCTCATCTTCACAGAGAGAGTATAGTTTGCTTGCATTCATTGAACAGTTGTATCTGTGAAATTAAGTGGCACGATGTTGATCCTGGTCCATTTTGTGTGCTTGAATATATGCTTTGCTAGAGTTTTCATATTTATTTAAAGAAAAACATTAAAGGAATTGGAAAAGTGTGTGTGAGATTACTTTAGATGATCATGTGAACTGATGGACAGGAATCTGTCCTTGTGCCAGTGACCCTGCCGCAGATGATTATATCTTTGCAGCTTCCGATCCCAGTTCCTGCACACAGTATTGACTCTACTGCCACCTGCTGCCTGGCAGGCTGCACTGCCATCATTTAATGAGGACATCCTGCAGTGCCAAACTTGCAACAGTGCTTCCATTTTTCCGATTATCAGCTGGGAGTTCCAAGTTGCACCTCTCCTTCACTCGCCAAGAAACTCCATTTCACAGCACTGCTCTAATTATTTTGCAACCCAACATTTTTTCTCTGTTATCTACTCTTTTTAGATTTAGGGTGGCTGAGAGTAGCTTAAAATGATTAATAGCCTATGTATCCAGACTGTAAGAAGTTGTTTCCCTTGTGGCTACTTTTCTTTAAATGGTAGCTTCACTTTTAAGTTGTGCTCATTCTAGACAGAGACTGTGTAAGGAATGGGATCTGAACAGACTTCAACAAATCTGATACTTGGCATTGGAATATTGGTTTTGGCAACATAAATTCCAGGCCTAAAGGTGAAAGCATCTGTTGTTCTTCAATTGGAATAAAATTGAATCATACATTCTCTATGGAGCTATGTATTGTACAAAACAAAAACATACTTTATTTCAGAAAAACATTATGAACTGTAACATTGGTCTTTCATTTCATTTGTTCTCTCCGTTCAAAAAAGTAAGGAGGTGTTTTGAGTGTCCTCTTTGGGTGTCTAACCATTATCAAGTATCTCATTAAATCTTGGGGAGTAATAACATGGGCAATTAAATGCTAGCTCAGCCCCCGAAGCCTATGTGCCTTTAAAGGATATAATATATAGTATATATATAAAATTTTGAAAAAAAAATTCGGAAAGAAACCCTGATACTTTCCACATCACTAGCTATTGTTTTGCCTGTTGGAGCAGAGCTGTTAAATAATGACACTTTGTGTTAGGGACATATTTCTAGATGAATATGTGTTCAGATTGCCTGAGTCTCTTTTCAAATTTCCTGCTTGCAACTTTTTAGCAGAGATTTATGATAGCTGCAGATGAAATGAAATGCAAGTTCTTGAGATTGAAATAGACGGTGTTTTAACCCATATTTCTCTCCCAACCCCCATTGTTACAATAACCATTTCTCATCAGAGATAAGCTACAATAAATAGCTTTTCTTTGAAGACTTTAATTAATGAGATAGTCTTTCTGAAATTCTGTAACATGACCTTGTTTAAACAATCTATTATACTGAGCAACATTGCTATAATATGTTCAACAGAGTTTGTCTGGATGCGTGATTCTTTGTTGGCAGCTAGGTTACAGATTTTGTAAAAGTAAACATTAAGGGCTCTTGCAGGCATACTGAAAAAATAATTAAAATGATGTTATGACAGCTTAAAGTTGAAAGGGTAAATCTGGATGAGAATGAAGGTATGCAGAAGAGAGTAAATGAATATTTTGAGTCAGCTGTTAAAGTGAATGTAGAAGTAAGCTTAAGTGCACTGGATAATAATGTGAAACAATTCTTAAACGTAACTATAGGATGGAAGCTGATTCTGAAAAGTAATTAGCAGAGCTCAGGACGAAAAACATGCATGCTAATCTGCTGGAAGAAAGTCAGAACTGAGATAGTAAAGACTAGTGCTACATATTTTCACACCTTTATGTAGGGAACTGGAAAATAGCCAATATTACATCTTAATTCAAGATTTTTTTAAAAAGACCAGTTATTTAAAGCCCAGTTGGTTAAATGTCAGCTGTGGACAAACTGTGTAGATTTTCTGTGTAATTTAAGTATCTGAATTGTTTTTTTCTCTTTGAATATAAGAGCATAAGAAATAGAAGCAAGAGTAGACTGTTTAACCACTTATGGCTCCACTACTGCTTCCACTTTCCATATCTGTTCATGCCCTGGAATATCCAAAACCTGACCAAAATCTGTCAGGTATATACTCACCAACTACGCCTCCATGATCCTCAATGATAAAGAATTCCAAAGACTCACTTCTTGCAGGTGAAGAAATGTTGTCTCATCTCAGTCCTGAATGACTAGTCCCATAATTTGAGGCTGTGGCTTCTGGGGCTACACATTTCAGCCAGGGGAAATCTTATCCATGTATTGCCCCATTAAGCCCTATAAGCATATTGCATATCTCAATGAGATTATCTCTTGTTTTTCATTAATTCCATATAATTATATTACATTATAAAATTATATTGCAAGTTCAAGCGTAGATAGACAATAAAGAGTTCTTGCAGGGACTACCAGCTTGTCTAAGCTCTGCAAATTGTGACATTTGGGATCTTTGGCATGGTGGCTGGAACCTTGAGCCTCCAGGAAGAGTGGGCAATGATCCCACTGGTAAAAATTCCACTTATGAAATCATCAGGTAGAAAACTAAAGAGAATTTGTACCAGGAAACAGGAACAATTCCATAGATCACTGTTAAAGAATGTTTGGATGCCTCAATATAGAGTGACAACTGTCAACGTAAAGCAATAATTCAAATCAACACTTTTAATTATGCTTCTGAGAAAAGATTACTCACTAAGATAGCTTCCTGTGGAATAAAGGAGGTTAGAAGATATAATAGTCCTTTAAAATTCTGAAGACTTTGATAGAGTAGATGAGGCAAAACTGTTTTCTCTGGTTGGACAATCACCATCAATTTTAAATTGTCACCTTAGCAAGTGTATAAATAAGATTGAGGAGTTTCTTCAAGCAATGAGTGTTGAAGTATAAGGTGTTTAATCACAACAAATGGCTAAAACATAGAAGTTGTTTCCTTAGGCAAAAGACTATTGCAGAAAGCAAACAGTGGGATTATCTTTGGAATGAACTGATCAAAAAGGCCAAACAACAACTCTCAGTAGTGCAAATTTCCATGATTTTATTGCTATCTGTGTGTGCTTCCTTTACTATCACGGTTAATTCCTATTTCATTCATCAAATGATTTTGGCCAAGAGATTACCATGTTAATAATAGCATTACATCACTGGCTCTGTGTTCTAAACAATTACGCAATTACAAAAGCAGCAGACAACCTTCTGGAAGAACTCAGCATGACAAGCAGCATCTGTGGAGGAAAAGGGGTTGTCGAAATTCAATGTAATTACACAATATAGTTTTGAATTCTGTAATTATAAACATCATCCACAACTCATATAGAGATTAGAGGAAAATCTGTCAGTGTTATTTCAGAACTCTCTGCCAGAATTTCCCATTGAGGATTGATAGAGATCTGGAAAAACATTTGGACATTAGGTTTCTTTGTCTGTGTTTGTCAGTCTCAGAGAATTTGGATGCAGTCACAATCTACAGACTGCTGGTCTCTGTTAGGCCATCTGGAGTTCCTTTGAGCCAGGCAAATGGCCTTGATTGAAATGAATTGAATTCACTTTATTTCTTACATCCTTCACATACATGAGGAGTAAAAATTTTCACGTTATGTCTTTGTCTAAATGTGCAATGCGCAATTAAAGTAATCTATAATAAATAGAACAGTCAATGTAACATAGAAATACACTCAAATCAGCGTGAGTTAATCAGTCTGATGGCCTGGTGGAAGAAGCTGTCCCAGAGCCCGCTGGTCCTGGCTTTTATGTTACAGTGCTGTTTCCCGGATGGTAGGAGCTGGAATAGATAGTGGTTGGGGTGACTCAGGTGTTCAATGATCATATGGGCCCTTGGTGATGTGGATGTCGAGGAACTTAAATTGGTTTACCTTCTCAACCCCAGATCCATTGATGTCAATAGAGGTTATCCCATCTCCATTCCTCCTGTAATCCACAACCAGTTCCTTTGTTTTTACGACATTGAGGGAGAGGTTGTTTTCTTGACATCATTGTCTCAGAGAAATGACTTCTTCCCTGTAGGTCACCTCGCTATTATTTGAGATTAGGCCAATCAACGTAGCGTCATCAGCAAATTTAATTAGCAGATTAGAGCTGTGGGTGTATGTGGTAAACCATATATATGTTGTAACTGGGTTAACTGTCTGGACACGACCCTCCGCTGACTGCCCCTGTGGCTCCTCCCACAGATCCTGAATAAATGTGTTTCGCCTTGCCCCTCCCCCTCAGTCCGGGGGCAGACACTCACCGTGGAGGTCATATTGTACAGCGAATAAAAGCCTTTCAGTATTTTACCCACCTTCAGTCTTTTGGAGTTATTGAAGGTGCTTCAGTGGCACACAGTCATGGGTATACAGGCAGTAAAGGAGGGGACTTAGTACACAGCCCTGAGGGGATCCTGTATTAACAGTCAAAGGGGTGGAGGTGAGGGAGCCCACTCTTACCAGCTGCCGACGATCTGACAGGAAGTCCAGGATCTCGCTGCACAAGGAAGGGTCAAGGCCGTGGTCTCTGAGCTTCTTGTCAAGCCTGGATGGAATTGTGGTGTTGAATGGTGAACTGTAGTCCAAGAACAGCATTCTCACATAAGCATTCTTCTTCTCCAGATGTGTAAGGACGGTGTGTAGAGCTGTGGCTATTGTATTGTCTGTCGATTGGTTGTGTCAGTAGGTGAATGGTAGGGGGTCCAGTCTGAGTGGTAGCAAGCTGCAACCTCTCAAAGCATTTGCTTATTATTGAGGTGAGTGTGACAGGATGCCAGTCATTCAGGCATGCTACCTTGGTCTTTTTTGGTACAATGTCCATAGGCACATAGTAGTGGACTGTAAAACAAGTACCTGCCACATGTCCCAAACTAAATTCACTTCATAATTTGGAATACCAACAACCAATATTTCAGAATCACATGAAGACTTGAATACAATTACATTGGCCTGTTGTTTGCAAATTTTGCTGGCTGTTATGCTCAGAGTCTGCTAGATAACCTACAAACGTTTGTACTTCTCAATTCTCAATTGCATAGCATTGAAAAAAAGATGGCATGTAGTTGTAAATCAATTTTACAAAATGATATGTATTGATAACTATTGAAAACAGTCCATCAGATATTTAACTGGGCACCTTTAGTTCAGAGTGAGCTGTGCACCACTGAAGCAGTTTCTGGCTCGGGAGGTACAGGGTGCAACACTGTCTTCGAGCATTAGAAAATGAGGGAATTAGAGCTAAAGTGTTTTTTGGATGAAAATGGATAATGTTGTATTAAGCTCCCAAAAGTATTTCTACATACAAAATAATACATTTATTAAACCTGAGCAATCTTTCTTTAAATACGGAACATCAGTAGGACTTGGCATTGGACAGGTGGACTACACCAGGGTTGTTACAGACTTTATTAAAACAGCTGCGAATGAGTGTGTCTCCACGAAATCATTCAGGGTTTCCCCGGTCAGAAGCCCCGGATGAACAATGAAATCTGGAACCTACTGAGAGCCAGATCGGAGGCATTCAAGCCTAGAGATCAAGAAAACTACAAGAGGTCCAAGTATGACTTCCAGAAAGCCATCTCTCAGGCGACGTGGAGACTCCAGGCTAGACTGGAATCAATGAGGGATGCTCGACACCTGTAGCAGAGTTTGAATGCCATAACCTCCTACAAAGTTAAATCTTGCGACATAGGGGACAGCAGAGCTTTGCCTCCTGATGAGCTCAACACCTTCTATGCTCGCTTGGATCACCAGAAGAGGGAGGAACCATCATGCACCCCCATCTATTTCAAAGGTCCTTTGGTCTCAGTATCTGAAGATGAAGTGGGCTGCCTTCAAGAGAGTAAATCCAAGGAGAGTATCTGGACCTAAGGAGTACCTGGCCGAGAAGTGAAGACCTGTGCTGACCAACTGTGTGGTATATTCACGGGCATCTTCAACTTCTCGGTCTGGCAGTGTGTGGTACTCACCTGCTTCAAACAGGCTCCAATTAGACCAGTGCCCAAGAAGAGTGTGGTAACCTGTCTAAATGACTATCACCCAGTGGCACTTACATCAAGAGTGATGAATTGTTTTGAGAGGTTGGAGAGAAGTATATCAGCTCCTGTCTGAATGGCAACTTGAATCCGCTCCAATTCGCCTACCAAAGCAACAAGTCTGCAATAAGACCAAAGATACAGGAGCAGAATTAGGCCATTTGGCCCTTTGAGAATGCTCCACCATTTCATCATGGCTGATCCATTTTCTCTCTCTTCCCCAATCTCCTGCCTTCTCCCCATATCCCTTCATGTCCTGACCAATCAAGAATCTATCAACCTCTGCCTTAAATATAAAAACACCAGGTATAAAAACACCAGCTACTTAACTAAAAAAAAAGGTATTTAACTAAAGACTGTATGACCATAAGATATTGGAGTAGAATTAGGCCATTTGGCCCACTGAGTCTGCTCCGCCATTTCATCATGGCTGATCCATTTTCCCTCTCAGCCCCAATCTCCTGCCTTCTCCCCATATCCCTTCATGTCCTGACTAATCAAGGATCTATCAACCTCTGCCTTAAATATACATAAAGACACGTCCTCCACAGCTGACTGTGGCAAAGAATTCCTCTGATTCACCACTCTCTGGTTAAAGAAATCCTTCCTCATTTCCATTCTATTCTGAGGCTGTGTCCTCTGGTCCTAGACTCTCCCATCACAGGAAACGTCTTCTCCATGTCCACTTCATCAGGGCCTTTCACTGTTTGATAGGTTTTTTAATGAGGTCACTCCTCATTTTACTGAATTCTAGTGAATACAGGCCCAGAGCCATCAAACACTCTTCATATGACAAACCATTCAATCCTGGGATCAGTTTCGTGAATCTCCTTTGAACCCTGTCCAGTTTCAGCACTCCGTTCTAAGATAAGGGGACTAAACCTGCTCACAATACTCCAAGTGAGCCCTCACCAGTGCTTTATAAAGTCTCAACATTACATCCTTGCTTTTATATTCTAGTCCTTTTAAAATTAATGCTAACATCGTATTTGCCTTCCATACCACAGACTCAACCTGAAAATTAACCTTTAGGGAATCCTGCACAAACTCTCCCAAGTCCCTTTGCACCTCAATCTTTTTCGTATTTTCTCTTCATTTATAAAACAGTCAACCCTTTCATTTCTTCTACCAAAGTGCATGATCATACACTTCCTGACACTATATTCTATCTGCTATTTCTTTGCCATTCTCTTAATCTGTCTGTCCTTCTGCAGCCTCTCTACTTCCTGAAAACTACCTGCCCCTCCACTTATCTTTGTATCATCTGCAAACTTTGCAAGAAAGCCATCAATTACATAATCTGAATCATTGACATATAACATAAAAAGAATCAGTCCAGCACAGACCCCTGTGGAATACCACTAGCCACTGGCAGCCAGTCAGCAAAGGCTTCCGTTATTCCTACACTTTACCTCCTGCCAATCAGCCACTGCTTTATCCATGCTAGAATCTTTCCTGTAATACCATGGACTCATAGCTTGTGAGCAACCTCATTTGTTGCACCTTGTCAAAGGTATTCTGAAGATCCAAGTCTACAACATCAACTGATTCTCCTTTGCCTATCCTGCTTGTTACTTCTTCAAAGAATTCCAACAGATTTGTCAGGCAAGATTTTCCTTTGAGGAAACCATGCTGACTACGGCCTATTTTATCATGTGCCTCCAAGTAATCTGAGACCTCATCCTTAACAATCGACTCCAACATCTTCCCAACCACTGAAGTCAAACTAACTTCCCTATAGTTTCCTTTCTTCTGCTTCTCTCCTTTCTTGAAGAGTGGAGTGACATTTGCAATCTTCCAGTCTTCCAGAACCTAGTGATTCTTGAAAGATCATTAATTATGCCTCCACAATCTCTTCAGCCACCACTTCAGACCTTACAGTTTCCCAAGAACCTTCTCTCTCGTTATGTAACTTCACACACATCATACCTCCTGACACCTGGAACTTCCACCGTACTACTGGTGTCTCTTCCACAGTGAAAACTAAGGCAAAATACTTATTCAGTTTGTCTGCTATTTCATTGTCCCCCATTACTACCTCTCCAGCATCTTTTTCCAGTGATCCAATATCCACTTTTGCCTCTGTTTTGCACTTCATGTATTGGAAGAAACTTTTGTATCCTCTTTAATATTACTGGCAAGCTTACTTTTGTATTCCACCTTTACTTTCTTAATAATTTTTTCAGTTGCCTTCTGTTGATTTTTAAAAGCCTTCCAATCCTCTAACTTTCCACTAATCTTTTCTCTATTATATGCCCTCCCTTTGGCTTTTATATTGGCTTTGACTTCCCTTGTTAGCCATGGTTGTGACATCTTTCCATTAGAATACCTCTTCCTCTTTGGGATGTATATACCCTGTGCCTTCTGAACTGCTTCTAGAAAATCCAGCTATTGCTGTTCTGCCGTCATCTCTGCCAGTGTTCTTTTCTGATTAATTCTGGCCAACTCCTCTCTCATGGCTCTATAATTCCCTTTAATCTACTGTAATACTGAATCATCTGACCTTAGCTTCTCCTTCTCAAAATTCAGGGAGAATTTGATCGTATTATGATCAATTCCCCCAAAGGGTTCTTCTACCTCAAGCTCGCTAATCAATTCTGGTTCATTGCACAACACTCAATCCAGAATAGCTGATCCTCTAGTGGGCTCAACCACGAGCTACTGTAAGAAGCCAGCTCATGGGCATTCTAGAAATTCCCTCTTTTGTAATCCAGCAACAACCTGATTTTCCCAATCTACCTACATATTGAAGTCCTTCATGACTATTGTAATATGGCCCTTTTGGCATGCATTTTCTATCTCCCAGTGTAATTTGTAGGCAACATCCTTTCTACTGTTTGGGGGTCTGTATACAACTCCCATCAGAGTTTTTTTACCCTTGCAGTTCCTTAGTTCTATCTACACTGAATCAACACATTTTGACCCTATGTCACCACTTTCTAATGATTTGGTTTGATTTCATTTTTTATGAACAGAGCAACACTGCTCCCTCTGGCTTCCTGCATATCCTTTTGATACAATGCGTATCTTTGGACATAAAGCTCCCATCTATAATCCTCTTTCAGCTATGATTCCATGACGCCTACAACATCATACCTGCCAATCGGCAAATGTGCTGCAAGTTCATCTACCGCATTCCGTACGCTGCACCCATTCGGATACAACACCTTCAGTCCTGTATTCACCCTTTTGATTTTGTTGCACCGTGCTCTTCCCTTTGACCTGACGATTGTGACTTTCCTCTGTTAGGTCAACCCCCTTAACAGTATCTGAACCTCTTGTTGTGGGTAATGACTACAGGGGTGCTCTGCACTGGCTCCTTAGCCCCTTTCCCATTCCTGACTGTCACCCAATTTCTTGTGTCCTTAACACAGTTGTAGTGGTTGGGGGTACTATAGGTCTCCCTGCCTTTCCATATCTCGTAAGAGGAGCATTGCATTTTTCTGCCTGCCATCTCTACCTAGCTGAGCAGATATAAAGAAGAGAAGGGGAAAATAACTTAGCTTTTCTTTCCTTTGCTTTCTCTGAGTGAACCTTTTCTTTACTGAAGCCTCAAAGCCTTACGAGCACCACGCTGACTATGTCCACTCAGATAATGGCCGCTGCAACGATGCCTACAGCAGATGCTATTTCATTGGCTCTTCACACAGTTCCGGGACATCTGGACAGCAAAGGTGCATACATCAAGATGCTCTTTATTGATTACAGTTCAGCATGTAACACTAGCACTCCCTAAAAACTAATCAGTAAACTTCAAGACCAAGGCTGCAATAGCCCCTCGTTCAATTGGATTCTCAATTTTCTCACTTGTCGACCACATTCAGATTGGATTGGCAAAAATATCTCTCCACAATCCTGTACAGGAGCACCACAGGGATGTGTACTTAGCCCCCTGCTCTACTCGCTTTACGCCTGTGACTGTGTGGCTAAGTACAGCTCCAACACCATATACAAGTTTGCTGATGACACCACTGTTGTGGGCTGTATCAAAGGTGGTGATGAATCAGCATACAGAAGGGAGATTGAAAACTTGGCTGAGTGGTGTAATAACAACCACCTCTCACCCAATGTCAATAAGACCAAGGAGCTAATTGTAAACTTCAGGAGAGGGAAACCAGAGGTCCATGAGCTAGTAATCATCGGAAGATCAAAGGTGGAGAGGGTCAGTGAGTTTAAATTCCTGTGTCTCACGATCTCAAAGGACCTGTCCTGGACCCATCATATAAATATAATTGTGAAGAAAGCATGACAGCACCTCTATTTTCTCAGGAGTCTGTGGAGATACGGCATGTCATCAAAAACTTTGGCAAACATCTATAGATGTGTGGTGGAAAGTGTGCTGACTGGCTGCATTACGGCCTGGTATGGAACACCAATGCCTTTGAGCAGAAAATCCTACAAAAGGTAGTCGATAGGGCTTAGTACATCATGGGTAAACCTCTCCCAACCATTGAACACTTCCATATGAAATGTTGCTGTAGAAAAGCAGCATCCATCATCGAAGATCCTCACCACCCAGGCCATGCTCTTTTCTCACTGCTGCCATCAGGTAGAAGGTACAAGTGCCTCAGGACTCTCACCACCAGGTTCAAGAACAGGTACTACCCCTCAACCTTGAACAAATGGGGATAACTACACTTACTTAAGGACTCTTTTATCTTGTTATTTTTTGCTCGTTATTTATTGTCATTTATTTAGATCTGTATTAGCACAGCTTGTTGTCTATTGTTTAGTTACTGTTCTGTAGATTTGCTAAGTCTCAGGGTTGTATGTGGGGACATGTATGTACTCTGATAATAATTTTTACTTTGAACTTTGCAATCACATGATTCTTTATTTGCCATTCTGCCCTCAAATTTCTCCCTTTGAGAGCAAACTGCTAAAAATAGAAGGTTTCTTTTAAGCATTTCTGGCCATTTCATGCTTTAGATATAACTACTCCCAGTGGATAAATATCCAAGATCAAATGATACAAGTTTGAGGTGATTTCTTTTGACTAAGCAAGAAATAACTTTCCTGTGCAAAAAGTGGTCAGCATTTTGAAAGTACTGCTTGACAGGAGATTCCACCATGGCCTTCAGAGGGGAGTCACGTAAATAGATTATGGAGAAAAATATTTCAGTCATTCAGAGAATGAACGAGCATGGCTCTCCTAAAGAGACAGTACAGACTCAGTAGACTGAATAGCCTTCTCTCTGTATTATGATATGTTTTTGAAAAATTTATTTCAGGGGTTTCAAAAAGTCTAGAATTACTGACATACATGGAATTTGAGTAGATCTTCTTTCACTATTCTGGCCAGAAATAATTAGTATGGCTGCAGGAAAGCAGTCAGCATTGGATGGATGCTGTCATAATATTTTCTGAAGGAATTAGTGCTTCAGAATAGTCCCTCTGTGCTGTCATGTTTCCTAGCAGATACCCATGAAAGAGTGTGATCAGCACTCAGAAATAAGATGCACTAGCTTCCAACATGAAGGTATTTGTGGCTCATTATGCCTTAACCACGTCGAGCACACTTAGTACCGTACTAAATCCTCATTTAATATATCTTGTATTTTATTATGCTAATAAGCTGTAAAAGCTGTATGAGCTGTAATGAGCTAACCAAAAGCCAGAAATGTAATGCATCTATGGGAACAAGGAATTCCATCCAGTGTGAGCGTTCAGATGAACAATGCCCCTGTCAAACCTTGGTGGTGCTTGTCAGATAGTTAAATGCTGATTAGGGTAAATAACAAGATGGTAAATTCAAGACCCCTTTAGAAATTTTGACAATATTTGTGCAGTGCTGTTGCCCCTTTCACCTGCTGCCTGTTGGGCCTGCAAGACAGCCACTCCACCCATTCAACTTCTGCTGTCTTAGTATTCCTTGGCATTGCATGTTTTGACATCCTTGTGCCAGTCCTCTGCTTCATATTCTCTCAAGGCAGCTCCATCAATGCCTTCATGCAGAAACATCACTGGTGAGAACAAATCCGTTCACTCCAGTGTTAATTTTTCAAAGAATCTCTGGCATTCATTACACCTGCTGCAACACTCCTGAATATTAGAAGGGAATCACTTCTGTGCTGTTTGAAGAGGAGGAGCAAGTATTTGGGACACAATCTGCTTCCCTCCTGTGTTCCTGACAGACATGAGACATTATGATTGGCAGCAGTGAACGTCTTTCATCATAATGTCATTTATGAAGATTCAGTGCTGGGCTTCCACAGAAATCCCATCAGTTCTGCCTACTGCCTGCCAGCAGCCAAAAGCAGCTGCACCTGCTGTAAAGGACTGACATGATACCACATTCATTTAAACATATCAAAGGCAGCACTCAGTTAAAATTAGTACATCAGAATGTATGGGCCAGGCTGCATTGTAGAACATACAATACAGTCAAGTAGCAAATAACCATAGAGTTATCTGCAACCACTATTCAAACGGCCTTGTTCAGAGACGGGAGAATAAGCAAGCAGAGATGAGAAGTAAACAACCTTATTTCTTGATAGCATTAAACTTTAAATTGTTATGAGCACACCATGTTGCAAGATGGTCTACCTCTCTTTGATAGCAGTTCACATCATTATTCAAGCTCAAGTTTAATTGTCATTCAACCGCACAGGAATACTGTGCACATGTATACAGTCAAACAAAACAGGATTGCTCCAGGGCCAAGGTGCAAATCACAGTAGCAACAGTCATACAAAGCACATATAGATAGTAAGCATGTATAAGATAGCAGTAAAATACAGTCACACAAAAAAAAATAGTCCAAGTCCCTCAGCCCCAAGCCCCTGACCACTGCCAACAACCCCTTACCCGCCCCCCAACTTGGAAATTAATGGTTGGACTGTGTCTGTGGTTAAATCACTCAAATTCATGGGGACTACCATTACCAGTACATTGAAATGGGACAAGCACATAAAGCTCATCATTGGGAAGCCCAACATAGATTGTTCCTCCTAAACCAGTTCAGGAAATTTAATACCTCAGGGCACATCCTGATTTAATTTTACTCAGCCATCATTGAGAGTGTTATGACCACCTCCATCACTGTTTGCTCCCTGTCACCTCCTTCCTATCCCAGTCAGGCTGGAGCAAGTGGTTCATTCAGTGGAGATCATTGATTGTCAGCGACTGACGTTGAAAGACCTGTTCATTGCCAGAGCAAAGAAAAGAGATGAAAAAAATACTGCTGAATCCACCCATCCAACAGTCACCTGTTCACCAAACTACCATCAGGGAGATGCTACAAGTCCATCACCATCAGGACCACACATAATCTCCGAAGCTTCTTTCCTGTAACTATCCAGCTTCTCAACAAATCTCAGTCAGTTATAATACCCTTACAGACCCTGCACAAAATCCATTAAATTCCACACTTATTTAAGTTTCATTATTGATGCTTGACAGGTGAATGTTCTGCTAGTTGTTGGTTGCTCATGACTGCTTGCATTATTGTCTTGTAAATTGTCGGTTGCTATTGTGTTGTCTGTTATAGTATTGTCCTGTGTTTTATGCTTGGCATTGAACCACAATCAATTTCAGTATGTTTCACTTACTGGCAATAAAGTGTCTGATTGAACTTGAATTTGGCGTTACTTATTGGGAAGTATTATATGAAATTTGGCATTTTTCACTTTTTGTGTGACCAGTCCTTTCTCTTTTGCTAGGGCAGAAGGAACAATAGAACTTAGAGTACAGCACAGGAACAAACTGTTCAGCCCGCAATGTCTGTGCTGAACACGGTGCCAAATTAAACTAATTCTCTTTGGTCTGTACATGTTCATATCCCTCCATTCGCTGTGTATTCATGTGTCTAACCCACAGCCTCCTGAACAGCACTATCATACAACAACAGCCTATCCTAGGCACCCACTACACTCTGTTTTAAAGAAGCTTGCCCTTCACATCTCCTTTAAAGTTTGCCCAATCATCTTAAGTGCATGCCCTCTGGTATTTGACAAGCCCTTTTGTATAGATGACATTTTGTGCCATTGGAAAACCAGCAAGAAAATTAAACTCCTGATCAAGGGACTGTTTGCTCTTTTCCATAAATGCTACCTGGCCTGCTGATTTCCTCCAGCATTTTGTGTACGTTGCTCCAGCATCCGCAGATTGTCTCATGTTTGAGAAAATTAAAGTTGATGCATAATAAACCAAATAAGATTCTGTAAAATTATGTGTAATTCTAATGAAATCCTGGCTTTTGGTAAAGAAGTGTTAAAAAAAAAGGCACCGCCAGTAGCAATAGGCTCCTCTGTCTTTTCAGGGTGGTTCTTTGTGAATAATATGGAAACAGATGACAACTAGCTTCACTCTGCATGTCCAGTTGTTATCTAATCATGAACAGAGACTTGGTCACCCTTCAGCCCATGCTTTCATTGTTCCAATCCAGTAATTCATTGACTCCATTTGTTTTCAGATCCCTCCTTGATCTTCCATGCTTTACCCAATAATTATCAGTCATCAGTTGCATGTTTCAGCTAGCAAGTCCCCAAGCACTGAACCTCTAATGAACCTCTCCTCCAAGGCACTCTTCAATACCTGCCACTTTGAGTGAGTCATAGTGACGTACAGCACAGAAACGGGCCTTTCTACCTAGTCACACTAATCCTATTTACCCATCTCAGTTGTGCTTCACCTGTCTGCACCCCCTTCATATTTTCAGTCACCCTGCTCCCCTTGCTTCACCGCGAGGCTGGGTCCTGCAGTGCTTTTCTTGATGAGTTCCCTCGTCACTCCCGGTTCACCCTGAACAGTCCTCAGCCATTGTGCTGTCTCTCCTCTTCACCCTATGTGGTGGGCTGTTGTTTCACTCTGCTTCCTCAGCTTGTTCACACTTCACCTGGCCTGGTGCACTGTTCCTCACCTGGTGACACTTCACATTCTGCAGTCCATTTCCAATCGCTCTAACTCTCCATGTGGCACCTTTCTTGGTGAGCTGTCCATTTGCTCCTGGTCATCGATGATCAGTTGCACAGTCATAAAGAGAGATAGCAAGGAAACAGGCCCTTCAGCCCATTGAGTCCATGTCAGCCATCAACCACATAGTTACACTAATCCTATATTAATCCATTTTTCCTTTTTTATTCTCCTCACTTTCTCATCAACTTCCCTCAGATTCCACTGTTCACCTACACATCAAAGGAAGTTTAAGCTGGCTAATGTAACTTCCAACCCACATGCCTTTGTGATGTGGAGCAAAACTCGAGAAAAAGAACACCTGTAAAATATGCAAACTCCACACAGACCACACCCAAGGTTGTGATTTAAACTGGATTTAGCCTGTCAATGATTCAGAAGATTTATGGCCCTGAGCTACACACCACTGATGTCATGGCACCAACTCATGATCGATTGTTGGTTCAACCTCCGTCTTTAAGTCAGGAGATTCAGGGTCCAATCCCAATCAAGAAGTCTCCATGTTTCTAATCAAATTAAATTAACTGCCTCAGGCAATATTGAATTGTACTGTACTGTTTCCCTTCATTCTGCAAAACTCAATGATCTCTCCCACAGGTTGGAAATCTCACGGAGCACTTTCTAAGAGGCAGACAAGATCTCCTCACCATGAATACAAAGACCTCCATGCCAATTGCCTTCACACCCCGAGGCACGTGCTTGTCACCTGTTAGCATAGCTGCAACTGGTGAATCAGCATATGGTGATCCTGGGTGTTGTAGCCTAACAATTTGTATGGCAGTGAATTGCCATCTAAGCATGCTGTCAATATTAAATTTTCTTGGAAACAGACTTCTATCTCCAGAGAGATTGAATCTCATTATTCCTCTACCTGATTTTTAATTATTTTTATAACATAAGCCAATATTTCACATCTTTTTTTACAGGGAGAATGAAAAGTAATTCCTTGCAGCCATTCCTCTAATGATTGCATGAAGGAACGGCCTTTTAAATGAGGCTGCTTTGTTGTATTCATTTTGGTAAAATGTCTACATTCTTCAAGTACTGTGCACATGGGAAGAAATAAAGTGCAAGATCTTTCTGAGACCTCTGGGCAATTGGCAGCAACCTATACACTCTGCATGGTTCAAAGACAAAAATGAGCTGGTTGTTTATTTGAATTGTCAGGGTAACACAGATAAATGGTATCTGTATTAGTTTGCTGAAACAAATTGAATTAAAATGTCAAACAGTGTAGATTGATATCACGTCTGATTCCAGTAAAAGCCACTTTAACTGTATAAATGTGACAAAGCCAGTTTCCTAATAAAATCAAGAATTTAATTATGCTTTTTCTTGTCAAGGTTTAAATTCCAACATGAATTCTATTTCCTATCTGATTTTTTTTAGAAATGGAATATTATTTTAAAAGATGTTAGTGTCAAAGTTGTAATTATGTATTTTAAATTGGTGAGTGGATGGCCACAAAGGAACAATGCCCAAGCATGAGAAAATTGTTGCATTCCACCCCATTCACGAAACTGGCCATGATCGGATTAATCACCAGAGTTCCTTCTAATTGCAATTGTGTGTAGGCCTTTTAGAAACTAATTAACATGCACTAAGGAAAGCAGCAAGTGGCTTTGCATAGCTATATAAAGTTATTTCAGTTTGAAATTAAATCTGACACATCACACATCCACCACTTTCACTGTTAGCTCGAAGAAATTTCCCCACAGATTCCCTTTAAATATTTCACCTTTCCCCTTTAACCTATGACCTCTAGTTCTAGTGTCCCTAACCTCAATGGAAAAGCTGGCTTACATTTACCCTATCTCTACCTTTCATAATTTTGTATACCTCTATCAAATTCCCCCTCTCATTCTCTGACACTTCAGACCTAACCTATTCAAACTTTCTTTGTTACTCTGGCCCTCAAGACCTGGGCACATCCTTATAACTTTTTTCCAAACTTTTTCAATCTTATTGATATTTTTCCTGTAGGTGGCTGAGCAGAACTGCACACAATCCTCCCAATTAGGCCTCACCAACATCTTATACAACTTCAACATAACATCCCAACTCCTGTACTCAATACTGTGATTTATGAAGGCAATGTGGCAAAATTCTCTTTATGACCTTATCTTCCTGTAATGTCACTTTCAAAGAATCATGATGGATCTGAATTCCTAGCTCCCTTTGTTCTACTGCCCTACCGTTCACTGTGAAAGTCCTACCTTGGTTTATCCTCCCACAGTTCAACACCTCACACTTATCCTCACTAAATTCCTTTTGCTATTTTTCAGCCCATTTTTCCAGCTGGTCCAGTACCACTGCAAGCTTTCTTAGTCTTCCTCACTGCCCTCACACTCCCTGTCTTAGTGTGATCTAAACCTTTGCTGATCCAGTTTACCACATTATCTTCCAAATCATTGATATAGATGACAAACAACAATAGACCTAGCACCAGTCCCTATGGCACGCCAGTGGTCACAGGGCTCTAGTCAGAGAGGCAACCATCAATTACCACCTTCTGGTTTTCCCACTAAACCAGTGTTGAATTCAGTTTACCACTTCATCCTGAATGGCAAATGACTGAGCCTTCTTGACCAACCTCCCATGGGGTATCTTGTCAAAGACTATGTAGACAACATCCACTGCCTTTCCTTCATAAATTTTTCTGGTACCTCCTCAGAAAACTCTATAAGATTGATTAGACATGATCTACCACACACAAAGCCATCTTGACTATCCCTCATCAGGGTTTATCCCAGTAGTCCTGTCTATCCAAGTAGTTATATATCCTTTCCCTTAGAATATCTTCCAATTATCCACCCACTACTGATGTCAGATTCACCAGAGTATAAATTCTCAGCTTATTCATAGAGTTTTTCTTGGAACAACGTTAGCGAACCGCCAGTCCTCCAGCAGCTGACCTGTGGTTAAGGTTGTTTTAAAAACCTCTGCCAAAGCCCCTGCAGTTTCTGAACTAGTCTCCCCCAAAGACCAAGGGGACACTGTCAGGCCCTGGGGCCTTATCCACCCTAATTTTCATCAAGAACGCTAACAGCTCCAGGCAATTCTTTTAAATCTTAAAATAATACACAAGCTATCATTTAGTTCCAAAATTGCTGCAAGATCATATTGTTTGATAGTGATCTACAAATGGGATTGATCAGAATCTTGAGTGGAAAAAAGCAATTTGAAACTCTGGGTGCAGTTTGTGACTAGACCACTGACTGCACCCAACTCTGTGCAGGCTGTGGTAATGGTAGAATATTACTTATTTTTTTTCAGTTTTCCTTGGTTCTTCTTTAGATTTCAGACCCTGTTACCTATTACACTTGACATGTGCTTGAGACTAATCTCAAAGGTGTTCCACCAATCTTAATGATCTCAAAGGTGTTTTCCTCAAGGAAGTATAATAGGTGGATGGGTGATAAGCAGACAAAGTCTTTTATTCACCAATATTTGCCCTACATCCATGACATCTTCTTAACAGATTCTGAGGCTTTATAAGACATTGGTCAGACCATATTTGGGTATTGAGAGCAGTTTTGTGCCCTGTATCAAAGGAAGTATGCGCTAGCACTGGAGAAGGTCCAAAAAGGTTCACACGAAAGGGAAAGATCCCAGGAATGAAAGGGTTAATATAAGAAAAGTGTTTGATGGCTCTGGGCCTGTATACACTGAGGTTTAGAAGAATAAAGGGGATTTCATTGAAACCTACCAAATACTAAAAAGCCAAGATAGAGTAGACATGGAGAGTGAGAGAGTCCAGGTCCATATAAAACTGCCTCAGAGTAGAAGAATATTCCTTTAGAACTGTGATGAGGAGAAATTTATTTTGCCAGAGGATGATGAAGCTGTGGAATTCATTGCCACAGAAGGCTGTGGAGGAAAAGTCATTGTGTGTATTTAATGTGGAGGTTAGTAGGCTCTTGATTAGTTAGAGTGCCAAAAGTTATGGGAAGAAAGCAAAAGAATGGGGTTGAGAGAGTAGAGAAATCAGCCACGATTGAATAGTGGAGCAGACTTGTCTAATTCTGCTTCTTTGTTTTTATGGTGGCAGAGGAAATTAATTGGTTCTTATAGTCCTAGTGCCTATCACTGGCCAATAAAATAGAAATATGGCTAACATTATAAGCTGTAATTATTCCTGGTTTCATTCAACATGTTTACTGCACCAGAATTACATAGGATAGATTGGCATGGAACCAATGCTGTGTATGGTGCAGTTATTTGAGACGATTATCATGCTTCCCTACTTCCTTCATTCACAGCCTTCTTACACTGATGTGATTCTAAGCTTTTAACAGAAAGATCATTTTATTATGTCATACTGACTGGGCCCTGCTATCTGTTTATCAATCTATTGATTATCCTCATTCATTTTAATGAAAAACAGTGGTTAAATCATTTTATCCAGTTACATTGTGTCCAGGTGATCCTTTTTGTCCTATCACACAGGATACCATGAACCATCTGAACAGATGTGGCATGATTTACAAAAACAGATCATATCACTGACGTTTTTATTGGGGACATGACCCAAGTCAAAAGGGAATTGGCTGTTGGTGTTCAGAGAATTATTCCTAGTACATTTGGCTCCAATCAGTGGTTATTTTCTTCTTTCCCATAAGTAAAAAATCCATCATCAAATGAAATAATACAGCAAGAACAGGAGGCAAAGGAGCTAAGAGATCTGTGTTAGCATTATTGTTAACAAAACGCATGTTTCTTTTGGCTGATGGATACATTATTCAGTAGCACCTTTATTTTTCTCCTGTATGTGTATCACTATATTTTTCTGACATATTAACTTGCTGATCGCTGAGGTTCCTTGCCACAGTTGAAATGGGATCTAAACAAATGACAGTGGAAATGTCCCTCAATGACCTGAGCATATAATGAAAGGCTGATGCTTCCGTGCGGATTTGAGGCAGTAAGATCTGTAATGTTTATAAAATAATAATTAGAACTGGGCAGAGTCAGCGTGGATTTATGAAAGGGAATCCACGTTTAACAAATCTGTTCCAGTTTCTTGAGGTTGTAATTAGCAGTCTAGTTCGAGGCGAATCAATTGATGTGTTGAATTTGAACTTTCAGTAGGCCTTTGATAAGGTGCCATACAAGAGATTATTAAGCAAAGTTAAAGCACACCACATTAGCATAATATATTGGCATGAATTGCAGAGTAGAATCATAAAATAATATAGGACTGAAGCAGACACCAGCCCAATAGGTCTATGCTGATTACAGCATCCTCCCTGCTAGTCCACTCATCTGCATGCAGTCCATAAGCCTCCATACCTATCCAAATGCCTCTTAACTGCTGCAATTCTACCCACCTCAACCACTTCGTCTGGCAGCTCATTCTGGGTACTCACTATTCTCTGTGTAAAGAAGTTACCTCTCAGGTCTCTTTCAAATCTCTTCTCTCTACCTTGTATCTGTCCCCTCTTGTTTTGGAATCTCCAACCTTGGGGAAAATACTATGACCATCCAACTTTTCCAAATTCCGCATGAAATTATCAACTTCTATAAACTTTATTCTTTTGTACTCCAGGGGATGAAGATCCAGCATAAAGATAAGATAAGGATCAAAACATAAAGTGAAATGCATCATTTGTGTCATATCAAGACAGTGAGGATTGTGCTGGGCAGCCTATAAATGTCACCATGCTTCCGGTGCCAACATAGTATGCCCACAACTCACTAATCCTGGATGTACATCTTTGGAATGTGGGAGGGAACTGGAGCATTCAGAAAAATACCCATGTGCTCACGGAGAGAACATACAAGCTCCTTACAGACAGCACCAGCATTGTACCTCATTCTAACAGCTAGCGCTGTCAAGCAACTGTGCTAACCACTGTGCTACCTTATCACCCCATGGTCTATCCCTCCCTATAACTCAGGCCCCCTAGTCCAAGCATGATCATTGTAAATCTTCTCTGCACCCTCTCCAGTTTTTACAATGTCTTTCCTATACCAAAGTGACCAAAACTGTACACGGTACCCCAAATGTGTGTTCAGATTGTTTACAGAAAACAAAATCTCGACATAATTGTGTAATTTTCAGGTTAGGAAGTGCCGGAGAGACTGATGTTGGAGACACAGCTGTACAAAATCTACATTAATCATTTGAAACAGGGGACTAAGTATAATACACTCAAGTTTGCTGATCATATATAGGAATGTGGCAATGTAGATCTTGAGGAGGATGCAGAAAGATTGAGTAAATGGGTGAGGATGTGTCAAAGAGAACATAATGTGGGAAAAAAATTAAGAGCATCCCCTTCTGGAAAAAAGAAATAGAAAAGCAAAATATATATTAAATTGTTAGAGATTTGAGGGCCCTAGGTGACCTTATTCATGAATCACCAAAGTTTGAAAGACAAATAGTATACTAGACTTTATTGAGTGCAAGAAAAGAAATCTTTTATTCCAATATGTAAGACCCAGCAACACTCTGTCCAAAATAAAGTACACAGATCTGGATTCCCTAACCAGGTAAGTGTTGACTTGGAATTGAGGAAGTGCAGTGAAAATTCACAAGACTGATGCCTTCAAAGGTAGAAATGTTGTATAAACTGTGTTTAAATAGCCTACACCTATACACTCATGTGCTTAGAAGAGTGAGAGGATAACTCAAGTCAAGTCGAGTTTATTGTCATGTGTACCAGCATGGTGAGGAATAGTACAATGTAAAACTTGCTAGCAGTAGTATCACAGGAACATAGGTTCAGACCACACAGAATATAAATTCTATGTATATAAACTATACATAAAATTGTACCATGCAAGGGAATGTACAAAAACAAGACCGTAGTGCAAAAGAACAAAGATACAGTCAAAGACAAGTCCATGGTAGTGTTGTAGGAAGGGAGCTGTTTCTGAACCTGATGGCATGGGACTTCAAGCTTCTGTATCTCCTGGCTGATGACAGCAGCTTTCATTGAAATGCATAACAATCTTAAATGGCGTAATAATGTCGATGATGGGCTGATGCTCCTTTTCATAGCCAGTGTTTACACAGTTAAGGGGTCAGCCACTCATGATGGAAATCTTTTACACCCAGAGGGTGAATCTACAGAATTCTCCACCCAAGAGGGCGGTGGATGCTCAGTATTCAAGACAGAAACTGGTAGAGGTTTAAGCATTTAAGTGAATCAATGATTTGAGGTTGTTCCAGGAATATGGAGCTGAAGGAAAAGATCAGCTGTGATTTTATTGAATAAAAGATCACACATGAGGGGCCAAATGGCCTGCTGCTGCTTCTGTTTGATAAACTGTACATAATAATAAATAGGTGGGGACTTGGTTTAAGTTTCATTACTTAATTCAAGGCATTACTTATTTGCTCTAACCACTTTCTTCTCTCCACAATTTTTAATGAAACAGATTATTTTTTTTCCATGTGGCATTTTGTTCACCTCATTGTCGTGGATTGGCAATGTAATATTTAGTGCACTTCAAAGTAAGCCCCTGTGGAATACTCTGTGTTATTCTGAAGGATATGGTAAAGTGCTAAGTAAATGTATTTTATTCTTGGTTTCAATGTTGAGAACAAGAATAAAATACAATTATTTAGCACCTTACCATGCCTAGGTTTCAATTCAACATTACAATTTATTACTCGAGATCAAAAGTAACCAATTTATATATTGTAAAGATTTTACTTTTAATCTCCTGGAACTGAGCTGACCGACATTTGCAGTTTGCCAAAATGTGATGCTCAGCTACTTCTTTCCCCAGGGTTTCTTCTGACATGAAATGAAAACGGTGCCATTTCATCACAAAAGCTGCAGTATAATTGGGCCAAGGAATACAAGAGTCATTTGCACTACACGGGAAATAATAACAGAATGCTGTTGCATTTCTGCTGTTTTGTGCTTGGTAGGATGTAAACCAAAGAGCTGCTTGACTGAACTTTGCTGTTTCTCATTGACACTTATTTTGTTGTTGTTTACCCCCCTATAGGGAATTGCAGCTGCAGCACGTTCAAAAGGAGAACACAAACAAAGAATCTTTCTGACCATTTCATTTGGAGGCATCAAAATTTTTGATGAAAAGACAGGTGTAAGTTTCAAGCATGGTCTGACTTTAAAATATTTCTAGCTTGGAGTCCTCAATAATTTGGGAGGTTAGCATGAGTGACGTGGAGCTCATGAAAATCATTGTTGAATTCACTGCAACTTCTCTTCCAGGGATGTCCACTTAATTGACATCTGGTCTCACCTTATCCACAATATTGCCTTTTCTCTACTCCTCTATACCCCACCTTCTTTGGTATTGAAAATCAACTTCCTTTCTCTCTTGACAAACAAGGGAAAATCTGCAGATGCTGGAAATCCAAGCAACACACACAAAATGCTGGAGGAACTCAGCAGGCCAGGCAGCATCTATGAAAAAGAGTACCATCGGCAGTCCTGCTGAAGGGTCACAGCCCAAAATGTTAACTGTACTCTTTTCCATAGGTGCTGCCTGACTTACTGAGTTCCTCTAGCATTTTGTGTGTGTAGCTTTGCTTTCCCTCTTTTCCAGTTCTGCTGAAGTGTCCCAGACTGAAATATTAAAAGTTTATTTTTACCATATATTATGCATGACTGCTATGTGTTTCCAGAATTGCCTGGTTTTTTATTCCTCAGTGATATTATTCTTAAAAAAAAGCACAATTCAAACAGAAAATGCTAGAAATATTCAGCAGGTCAGGCAGCTTCTGTGGAAAGAGAGAGTTAATGTTTCAGTTTGAAGATTTTCAGAAAATGAAATATTAGATCTAAACATATTTTAAGGTACTGAAGAATTAATGTAGGGATGGATAAAATAAAAGAGATGGTTGATAATCGATAGTAGGTTTATTATCGTCATATGTGCCAAGATACAGTGAAAAACTTTGTTTTGCATGCCATCCATATGCAGTTTATTCCAAAGTACAAGTACATTAAAGTTGTACAGAGGGAAAAGCAATAATAGATGCAGACTATAAAGTTACAGGTACAGTGCAGGTACAGGGTGTAAGCGTCACAACAAGGTAAGCTGAGAAATTTCACAGTGGGGTAGAAGTTGTCCTTAAGACTGGTGCTGTGTGTTTTCGAGCCTTTGTATCTTCTTCCCAATAAGAGTGAAGAGAAGAAAATATGACCCGGTAGGAGGGATCAGTGATTATATTGGCAGCTTCTCCATGGCAATGGGTAATGTAGGCACAGTCAATGGAGGAGAGGCTGGTTTTCATGGTGGACTGAGCTGTATCTGCAACTCTTTGTGGTTTCTTGTGGTTTGAGAAGAGCAGTTGCCACATCCAAATTATGACTGATACTAACAGAATGGTTTATCTGGTGCATCGATAAAAATTCGTGAGGGTCAGTAGGGACATGCCAACTTTCCTTGGGTTTCTGGGGAGGTAGAGATGTCAACATGCCTTCTTGGTCATGGTGTTTCATGGTTGAACTTAAAAAAGTTATTGGTGTTATTTACACCTAGAAAGTTGAAACTCTCAATCAACTCCACATCAGAACCGCTGATTATCAAGGAGCATGTAGTCTGCCTTGCTTCCTGAAGTTAATGACTAGTTCATTTGTTTCCTTGACATTGAGGGAAAGATTGTGGTCTTGACATCATGCCGCTAGGCTCTCATTCTCCTTCCTGTACTCACTCTTCTCAGTATTTAAGATTTAGCCCGGTATGGTTGTGACATCTGTGAACTTGTAGATGGAGTTAGAGCTGAATCTGGTCACACATCAGAGGTGTACACAGAGTGAAGCTGTTAGGTTTGGCGTCAGGGAAGATTTGATGACCAAAAGCTTGTTAGTGCATGGCAAAAGAGGATAGGACAAACAAGGGAACAAAACATCAGTCTGAAAAAGCTGCAAATGGACACAGTATTGTTAGCTAAAATTACCAGAGTAAGACATTGAGACTGATACAAATAATGGTAGCTGGAAAATATTGAACATAATTTGTGAATTTATAATGCACTAAGTCTGAAAATAAAGTGCCATCCCTCAGACTTCCACTGAGTTCTATTAAAGGCCAAGCATAGACAGGTTAGAGTGGGAATGGGACAGCAGATTAAAGTTATGGGCACTAGATGCTGAGGTAATGATTCAGTCTAAAAAGAGGCAATCCACAGCCGCTGTGCCATTGCTTTTATTCAGTTTTTGATATGACATAGAATTTATTATTGAGAGATGAACGTCTGGAGTTTCGGATTTTAAAAGGGTTGAAAGTTAAAGGCAATAACACATATTTCCCGAAGCTGTCAACAGTGTAGTCTGAGTGCTGGGTAATATTGTTTGTTTTGCCATTTAGAGAAGGCTTTATGCATGAAAGCCATATGCACATTCTGAGATCAATAAATTTATACCATTAGCGTAGAGTTAATGGGTAGATTGCCAACATTCATTACTACTGGAAAGTAAAGAATGATATTCATTCACTTACTGGTTTGATGCTGATGCCCACATAAAGCTGAAGTGGAGCAAGACCACCTCCTAGAGATAGGTCTTATACACCCTCACAAAATGTAGTCTGCTACCTACAATATGTGAAATGAAAAGTCTATTGTTCTCTCACAAGTGCTGTAGTGTAGATAACTGTACCAAAGGAACACATGAAGCAATTATAGAAATAAATAGCAGGACTTAAAGACAACTGTCTCCTTTTTTAAAAGATGTCACACTTCAATAGTTTACTAACCAAATTATGTGCTTTGTGCTCTGCTTACATTTTACTTCAAGAGTATGACTTGATGGAGGTATATAAGACGATAAAGAGGCATTGGTAGAGTGGGCAGCCAGAGACTTTTTCCCAGGGCAGAAATGGTTAATGTAGGAGGGCATCATTTTAAGGTGATTGGAAGAAAGTATAAAGGGATTGTCAGAGGTAGATTTTTTTTACACAGAGAGTGGTGTGTGCATGGAACGCACTGCCAGAGGTGGTGATGGGGGCAGATAAGTTAGGAATACTTAAGAGACTCTTAGATAGTCATATGTGAAAGAAAAATGGAAGGCTTTGTGGGAGAGAACATTAGACTGGTGTAAGAGTATTTTAAGAGGTCGGTACAACATCGTGTGCCAAGGGGCACATACAGTGTTCTGTGTGTATAAATATTCAACTTGTAACCATACTTCTTTTGGCATACACCAATTTCCAAAAAGTGAAACACAATAAAAATTGGCATTCAGGATATTTTAAGTAATCCCTAGTAGTTAAAAGATCGATATAATCCCCAGTAATGCATGGAACAATATTGAGTTAGTTAATCTCCCTGAGGCTGACTGCTGCATGATGCACTAGTAAGTTAGTTGTCATCATCAATTTTTTGGTCATTGTTTTTCTTACAATACATCCAAAGAAATTACGTCTTGAGAGGTGTATTTCCAAAATAGAATTAAACTATATTTATAAAACTGTATTTATTTAAAATTATAATTTGATTGGAACAATCAAACTACCAAAATCAGTTTGTTATGGTTCAAAATCATTCTTCTTTTCCTGTTTGAGAAGAAAAGTTCATGCAAGAGATTTATTTGGAGTTCCATAACATTAGAGTTGAACCATTTTGGCTTGCTTATATTGATGTAGATCATAAGTTGTAGTTGGGTAGATGAGTAAGTTATTTTCTCCAGATTTTATCTTAAGAATGGCATACACACTCTGTTGAGATTGTGTTTCTTCTTTAGATGTGTGCATGCACACACAACCACAGTGTTCAATGCCTATTGGACAACGTAATAGACATACATCTTTGAAAATACTCTTTTAAAGTGATCTCAACAATTGACTGCACACAATAAACTAGTTGAAGAAATAGACTGTGTTTTCCACTCAGATTATGAAACCTGAGATAAAATAGAATGTGCATGATAATGTTTATGAACATAGAAAATAGAACAGTACATCACAGGATCAGGCCCTTCGACCCACAACATCGTGCCAAACCAATTAAATGAGTAATCAAATAGGTAATTAAACTCAGTTCTTTTGCTTACAAAATTCCCATGACCTTCCATTTTCCTCCCATGAATGTGAGGAACTGCTGGCTAGGAAGCTCGAACAGGCTTTACGAATTGATGTAAAATAAATAAGAAATGGAAAATGGAGCTTTTCAGTTCCCTAAAATTATTCTGCTACTTTATATGAATTGTCCTTTATTTAAGCTTCACTCTGCCATTTTGTGTGTACTGTTGATAAATCTGGGCCTAAAACACCAAGCATTTAACTAAAGACTATATGACAATAAGATATTGAAGCAGAATTAGGCCATTTAGCCTGTCAAGTCTGCTCCATCATTTTATCATGGTTGATCCATTTTCCCTCTCAGCCCCAATCTCTTGCCTTCTCCCTGTATCCCTTTATACCCTGACCAATCAAGAATCTATCAATCCCTGCTTTAAATATACATAAAGACTTGGTCTCCACAGCTGCCTGATGTAATGAATTCCACAGATTCACCACTCTCTCTAGCTAAAAAAATTCTTCCTCATCTCCATTCTAAAATTCTGAGGCTGTGTCCTCTGGTCTTAGACTCTCTCACCATAGAAAACATCCTCACCCCATCCACTCTATCAAGGCCTTTCACCATTTGATAGGTTTCAATGAGATCACCCCTCATTCTTCTGAATTCCAGTGAATACAGGCCCAGAGCCATCAAATGCACTTCATATGACAAGCCATTCAAACCTGGAATCATTTTTGTGAACCTCCTTTGAATCCTCTCCAGTTTCAGCACATCCTTGCTAAGATAAGGGACCTAAAACTGCTCTAAGTGAGGCCTCACCAATGTTTTATAAAGCCTTAACATTACGTCCTGATTTTATATTCTAGTCCTCTTGAAATGAATGCTAACATTGCTTTTGCCTTCCTCACCACAGCCTGCAAGTTAACCTTTACGAAATGCTGCACTAGCACTCCCAAAGTCCCTTTGCACCTCAGTTTTTATTGTTGTATTTTCTCTCCATTTAGAAAATACCCTTTCATTTCTTTTACCAAAGTGCACGACCATACACTTCCCAATGTTGTATTCCATCTGCATTTCTTTGCCCATTCTCCTAATCTGTCTAGGTCCTTCTGTAGATTCTCTACTTCTTCAAAACTACCTGCCCCTCCACCTATCCTCTTTCTTTGTTTTTTAGCTAAAAGCTGAACATTCATTTTGTTCATTCGTCCCTATTTTTGCCATTGTTCTCCATTGTTTTGTACTTTTTGAGAATAAAATAATATTTAAAAATTAACAACTTTTGAGAATCTTTATAAACGAAGTATATAAAATTACTATTAACTACAGTAAGATCATAATTGAACAGGTGTTTAGTTAGATGGGCATATTATCTTAGTTACTCTGTGTTGAATAAGTCTTTGCACATAACAATAGAATTTATTTAAATCAAGGCTTCCCTTTTCATCTAGTATGTTGTATATAGGTAACCTATTTAAGGAGTTGCATTGCAATTCAACAAGCATCATTGACCAGACAAATGCTTCACAGTTCCAGAGACAATTTTAGACTCATCTCAGTTCTAAATTTATCTGTGTCATAGAGAAAGGAATGAGCTCACTGCCAGTGGGAGGCAGCTAACTGCTCAAAAGTAGGGCAGCCCTCATGCTGTTTCCACTGATTGCTTGCTTTGGGTGAAGTTGCCACAGCAACTACTTTATGAAGGAGAAAGGAGCCAGAGAAAGCACCTGAACATTTAAAAGGTCCATTGTCTAACCCACAATAAATTATTATTATGGTTATAAAGTAAACCCAAGTGATTTGAGGAACTGTATGCATTACTGTTGTATTTCCTCACATATCACGGTCATAAAGTGGTATCAGATGCCAAAGCAAATGATGTTAGCTATTTATTATGTTATTGAAACAACACTATTTACTGCAGTTAAGGGTTATAGTACTGCTAAATTAAGTACCCAAAGTACAGTGCCTATAGCCAAATGCTGCGAGAGTATTCCTACAAACTTGTAGCTAAGCCTCTAACTATGATCAATAGTTTGATAACTGCAGTCCTAGCAACGAAGTTAATAAATTATTTGACATCCTTTGTCAGCTGTTATGTTACAAAGTAAAGTGTATTTTAAACACATTTTGAAGACGTTGTGATATCCTTGGTTGATAGTAATTATGATTTTATTGCTCTTGGATGTGACTTTCGGACATTTATATCAATCATTTGGTAATACAGAAAGTTGCTTTCAAAGAGAAATTTATCTGAAGCCAATCATATTTAACGTTGTCACAGTGCACGAAACACACTTGTTCTAACAGACTAACGGATGCAACAGTCCACCAAGACCATTGCCTAGAAAGTACAGTGCATCTAGACTGTGCCAAGAAAGAGGCAGTAACTAGAACAGTGACCATTTTGGTTGTTGTCCCAATGCATTCATTTAGATCAAGGTTTAACATTAAAAATATTCTGCCCATTCCTCATCTTCCCATGCTGACCTCAGGAGGTCGAGGGGGCACCGGAATGGTAGAATTTACAATTATCCAATGATAGGCATTCCCTGGACAACTTCAAGCAATTTTCCTTGAAAAACCTTAAAAGGATCTTTGCATAGGGAACTGAGTCATTCAGTACTTTTTAATTTGGGGGTTGCAGAAATAATTCACAACAGGTGTATCCCGTTGGAGAAATTCGGCCCTCAAAATTTCAAACACTTGGTATTCAGCATTAATTTGCTTTTCAATTGTCTGTAAAATCCACCATGTGTGATTCCATTTCTAAGCATGAGTCCCACGGAAGCATAGAAAATTGAATTATCATTTCATCAAATTGGCTATCTCTGTAAGTCTGAACATAATATGTTATTTTATTTCACCTTGACTTCTAATTTCATTTAATACTTATCTTATTACTCTGTATTATCCTGAAATCATAGGGGATTTCATGTACTGTTAATGAAATATTATTTGCTTTATTATATTACAAAGCACTGGCCTTCCATCTACTTACTAATATCAGATTGGGTAGATTATATTGCTGCATATTGATTTGGAGCACTGCTCTCTCACTTGTAGAGTGCCGACTTAGATACATTTAAAACTGATGTAAGAATTTCCATTGGTCCTTTATAGAACAAGTTGGAGTAATCTCAGCCCAATTACTAACATTCACTGTTTAATTGCCTGCAATTTAGCATAACTTGGCACTAGGATATTATAAAATAATTGGATTTTCAACCAATACTTAAAGATGAATGGCAGAAAGATTAATTCCTAAGGAATTTACAGTATATTAGCCAAAACCAAACTTAATTAGTTAGACTCTGCAAACCACAAAATCCTATAAACATTTAGGATAAATTGGAATAAGGTGAAAAGCAGATTGCACGAAGGAGCTGAAATACACAGTAATTAATAGAATTCCAATGAGTACATTTTTTCTGTACACTGCTATTTTACTAGAAACAAATTCAATGATAACAACATATTTAAAAAGCACATTTAATGTAGCAAAATACTCAATAATCATCAAATAAAAATTAACACCCAGCCTCCTAGGATTGGCTAAAACAATGGTCAAAGATATAGTGTGCTTTAAAGGAGGAAATAGAAGTTTAGGAAGGGAATTTCAAACCTGAGGACCTTGGTGCTTGAAGTTAGCCATTTAATCCTGGGATAATTGGGAGGAGCATGGATACCTCAGAGTACGGTAGCTGGAGGATAAAGTTAGCGAGGGCATTATCATCGAGTTTCCTGATGATGGGAAACCAGCAATTTTAAGCTTCAGGAGGTGAGAAATTATCTGTGTGAATAAAGGTTGTTGCACAGGAAAGGAACATGGTGATGCTACTATCAGCACACGATGATCATTTTCATAGAGCTGCTGTTTTATATTGTGAGAATTCATTTGCATCCTTTGACACTTGAAATTTTCCAGTTGACATGGTTAATACCAATCTGAAAATGTAATCACTATCTCTTTGCAATAACTTGTACTAGCCTCTTCCTATTCTTTTGGCTCTTGGTACCCCTTTGCCCATTTCAACTACGTGGACAATTGCTGCTGATTTCCATTTCCTTACTGCAGGTTCTTCCACAACCAGTGCTCAGTGTCAGATGTGCTTTCCTCACATTCTACACCCACTAAATCCTTTCCAAGTTGCTGACAAAATGTCTTATCCTCTTCAGACAGTATTCACAAGAACATAAGAGAAGCAGAAATACACATTCAGTCCCTCGAACATTGTTAGCCAATATGACCACGGCTGGTCTATTCTGTACCGGTTGCCATTTGCCTTCTTTCAAAAAAAATCTATCTCTTTTTTTTAAGTGCCCTCAATGATGTACCTTCCACAACTCTCCAGGGGAGAGAATTCCAGAGCTTTACCACTACTGCAGTGTTGCAATGTTGTCCCATTGTGTTCCTGACCAGCTGTAATTCAAACCCAGTGTTTGCACACTGTCAGAATGCTAAATTGAGAAATGTAGTGTGGTTCAGGTCTACCAGTTTCAAAATAGGATAAGACTTTCATTACCCCCACAATTTCCCTAATTTCCCGTAATGAGCCTGAACTGACATAATAAATGCTGTCTTTTTGAAACTTGCCAATTAGCATGGAAGGCAACATTCAGAGTCCGATATCAGGCAAATCCTGATAATATTTTGCTTCTAGGCTGCAGCCGAAGGATAAAATTGTATTGGGGTCTGACTGACATCAGACATAGATCCATTGATTTTCTTCTTCACTTTTCATGATAATCTGTTTTAATATAGTTTCATCGCTGAAATAATGTCTCCACATAAAGATACACGATTGCTTGATAATGAATTTATAAAACAAATTTATTCTAGCATAGAACACTACAGCACCTGAACAGACCTACTGGCCTGTGGTAACTATGCTAACCATGATACTGATTTAAGCTAAATTAAATGAATCCCATCTGCCTGTACATAGTGTATACCCCTCCATGTCTGTCTAAGTGCCTTTTAAATGTTGCTATTGTACTTGTTTCTGCCACCTCCCCAGCAATGCACTCCAGGAACCCATATTGTGTAAAAAAAAACTTGGTGTCACTAATCTCTTTTAGACTTTTTATCTCTCACCATAAATGTATGTCCTCTAGTATTTGACATTTCCAGCCTGGGGAAAAGAAACTGTGCATCAGTTTCTGCTTCTTGCAATGTGCATGCTTTCTGGCTTGCTGTCAGCTTCACAATTAATTTGCTTTCTCAAAATTAACAGCCTTGTTTTAAAACTTGGCCACACAAGATCCTCATTCTTTGTCTTAGACAGCAAATTAATATGTGACCTAGCCCTGTGGTAAGGTGGAATCAGCATGGAGGTTGCCTTGTGCGTGAGATTCATTACTTTGCCCTTGCATTTCTTTAATAGGTTATTAGGCTCTGGGCTGGTGATAAAAATCAGGCATATGCTGTTCTTCGACACTTTGTATTGAAATTAAAGGCACAATGACTATCTAGGTCCCATGTATTATACTTTTCACTGTGTATGCCGTGTTTGTTATGAGTAATGATTGTGACTTTAAGGCTGTGAAGCCTTCCAAGAATGTATCATGCAATTAACTGCTCTCTGGGCTGCAACATTGTCATGTGCAGAGTTCCATAAATGTCTGCAATATATATTTGAGGTCCTCAAACCTCACATATGTAAGGGAGTACGTGCTGCCACAGACTTTGTAAGAAGCTGCTCAGCAAGCTTTTTGCCACTCTTCCTACCAAAATGAATATCCTTGCATTACTTCTCTTTGCAAATTTTCACTTCACATCTCCTCACTGTCCCTATCTTCGGTACACACAGAAGCATTATGTTCTGTCTGTTTATCCAGCCACTAATATAGACTGTGACGAGCTGAGGATTTTGTACATCACTAGTCTGCCAAAATGAAAGTTTCTTTCTACACTATCTCTCTGCTCATATTTTACCGCCAACACTGACTCTTACGTTATGAGCAGCTAGTTTATTTCAAAGGTTTCAAAGGTACATTTAATGTCAGAGAAATGTGTACAATATAGATCCTGAAATGAATCTTTGACACCTTAATAAATGCCTTAGAAAATCTAGATATACTGCATCCACTGTTCCTACTTGCCCACCTTAGTAGTTACAATTCTTTGAAAACTTATTTAATGTGATTACCTTTTTTATTAGACCATATTGACTCTGTCTAGTATTGCAATTTTGTTCACTACTTTATGCTTGTTTATCCAGAAAGGGGAGAGTGGTGAATTAACTGCTACAACCTGGCAGTTACTTTGATCTCTCCGAGCTTCTTCGTGATGTAAAAGCTATGGGGCGTCCTTTTTCCCTGTGGCCACTGACATCCTTCGTCAATAGCGTTCACTGCCTTCTCCTTAAATCCTGAGTCACATAGACAGGTGCTGATGTTCTGCTCCCTCAACCACTATACCCTGTGCTATCATCAGACACTATAAATATCACTCCAGGAAAGCTTGAGCATTAAACCTATGGGTCCCTACTTAGCAGCCCTAGGCATATTTAAATCATGGTATCTAGTAATTAGTTCACCCCTGCTGGCTAAACCATACTTTGATTAGTTGTATTTTATTTACTTCACACTCTCTTAATCCCTATTTTCATCCATGCCCCCAAATAATAATTTCCCCCCTTCCTTCACTGTCTTCTCCGCCCCGCCATTGTTCAGCAGTGACTGAGTTACACCAGAGACAAGGGCACTACACAGACATAGGGGATGGCAAAGGCTGGAAAATCATGGGCGAAACATGAAACGCTGGAACAACTCAGCTGGTCAAGCAACATCTGTGGAAGCAAAGGGATGCACGATGTCTCAGGTCACGATCCTGCATCAAGACTGAGAGTGTAAAGTCAGAGAGGCACAGAGCACTACAGCACAGAAAGGGACCCTTTGGCCCCTCAGTCTGTGCCAAAATGTTATTCTGTCTAGTTGCATCAACACACACCTGGACCATAGTCCTCCATACCCCTTCCATTCATGTACCTATCCAAACTTGTCTTAAATGTTGAAATCAAACCTGTATTCACCACTTCCAATGGCAGCTCATTCCTTTATTGTAAATGTTCTCTGCACTCTTTCAATCTTATTGATATCTTTCCAGTAGGTAGGTGACCAAAAGTACATACAATACTTCGTCCAAATTAGGCTTCACCAATGTTTATACAACTTCAAAGTAACAACCCAACTCCTATAGTTAATACTTTGATTCATGAAGGCCAAAGTGCCAAAAGCTCTCTTTATGACCATATCTACCAGTAATGCCACTTTCAAGGGATCATGGATTTGTAATCCCACAACCCTCTATTCTACTGCACTCCTCAGTGCTCCACTGTTTACTGTGTGAGTCCTACCCTGGTCTGTCCTCCCACTGTGCAACACCTCACAGCTGACTGCATTAAATTCCAACTGACATGTCTCAGCTCATTTTTCCAGCTGATCCAGATGCCACTGCAAGTTTTGATAGTCTCCTTCTCCATCCACAATTCCCTCAATCTTGAGGTCAACAGCAAAGTTGCTGATCCACTTTACCAGATTATCATCCAGATCACTGTATAGATGACAAGTAACAGTGGACCCAGCACCAGTCACTTCAGCACACCACTAGTCACAGGCCACCAGCCAGAGAAGCAACCAACTACTATCACTGTCTGGCTGCTCCCACAAAGCCAATGTTGAAGCCAATTTACTTTTTCATCCTGTATGGCAAGTGACTGTGCTGGCACTCTGGTTCTCAACCCACTGCAGTTCTAGCTTAAACCACAGTGGAACAGCACGAGGCAATCTTCTCACTAGGATATTAGTCCCACCCTAGTTCAGTTGCAAACTGTGTCATCTGTACAGGTCCCACGTTCCCAGGAAGAGAGCCAAATGATCCAAAAAAGCTGAAATCTCCCCTCCTGCACCACCTCCTTAGCCATGTGTTAAACTGTATGACCTTTCTAATTCTAGCCTCACTAGCACGTGGCATGGGTAGCACCAAGATCAAAGGCCAGTCGGTTGTAGGTCGAACCAGATATGAGATGGGGAGGATTTTTGGGCAGATGTGCCCAGGCAGGGAAGGGGAAAGGAGGACTGTGAAGACAAAGGCTGGTAGTTGATAAGTGGAAACAAATAGAAAAGAAAAAAAATCATAAGCAGATAGAGCCAGGTGTCGAAGGGGAGGGGGAAGGGCAGAGGCATAGTTTGGTAGGAGTAGGTAGATGGAACATGGGTTTGCAACCTGTCTCAGAACTGTGGGATTTTTACTGTTGGACTTTGGCCACATTCCACCGTGATACAACACTTGGCGGCACGGGAGGTCGTTCCTGCCTGTGGCCATCGAACGTGCAGCTCTTCCCGTGGAGTGTCAGACACCCTGAGCCAATAGACTGGTCCTGGACTTACTTTCCATCTGGCATAGTTTGCATTTTGTTGTTTGATTGTTTGTGGCTTTTGTATTGCTATATTTACGCTCTATTCTTGGTTGGTGCGGCTGTAATGAAACCCAATTTCCCTCGGGATTAGTAAAGTATACCTATCTGTCTATCTATCTATCTATCTACCTAAAAAGGAAAACAAAACCAAGCACCATTCCTTCTTTTCAGCATCAAAAATTAAGAGTCATGGAATTATGAGGTAGAAGTGAAATTAGAATTGAAGAAGTGTATTCAGATGTATATATCTTTCTGCAGTACAACCTCTAATCTTGCTTCACGCAGCCACCTACACTCATTTACTTTAATCATGAAATTGAATGCTTATGAGTCACATGATTTATCTTTACACACCACTGTATGCCAGTCCAGCATACACAACTCTACCCTGACAGAGAGAGCAAGTATGAAGCTAAGTCATTTTCCTGTCTTTCCTGATGAGTATAGAAAGAGATGAAACTTTAATCTGTCGATGTGTGCCACTTTGCTATCTCATCAGCTTAATTTTTCCAAAAGCAAAGAACTGTGATGCTTTGGTTCAACCTGTGTCATTGAGATGTTATTGCACTAGTATTGGTGTTATTAACATGACTAGAAGTTAGTTTTACATGATAAAGCTTTGGAAGGCAAAATTGTGTCCCTGTATGTTTAAGGTCTATTTGGAAAGAAATTAAAGGAAGCAGTTTATGAGATTGTAGGATTGACATAACATAACATTCATTTACCACTCTCAATGAAACAAATACGCAGAGAGAAAGGAAATGGAGTAAGTTGTAAGTTCTTAAACATATACAACATTTATCATCTTTAACAATTCTAACCAAAGCCTCTTGTAGAACTACAAATAAATAAATAGGATAGCCTTCATGGGAACAGCTGTCTCCCAGGTTTCTAAGTGTGGCCCATTTTCTAAGTGCGCTACACATTCTGGTAGTAAGTAGTCTAGACCTGAATCAGAAAGCAATTCTACAGATGCTGGAAATCTAAAGCAACACACACAACGTACTGGAGGAGCCTATTGAGTTCAGACCAGAATCAGTCCCTGTAAGCAGTCTGCAGACATTAAGACTACAGGTGTGCCCTTAAACTCAAAAATGGAAACATCTTCCAATCTCTCATTCTTGATTATTATGTTGAAACCCTCCTGAAAAAATATTATAATTATAGGCATCCGTTAGTCTCATGAGACCATGGATTTGCGCCTTGAAAGGTTTCCAGGGCGCAGGCCTGGGCAAGGTTGTATGGAAGACCAGCAGTTGCCCATGCTGCAAGTCTCCCCTCTCCACACCACTGATGTTGTCCAAGGGAAGGGCATTAGGACCCGTACAGCTTGGCACCGGTGTCGTCGCAAAGCAATGTGTGTGGTTAAGTGCCTTGCTCAAGGACACACGCGCTGCCTCAGCCAAGGCTCGAACTAGCGACCTTCAAGTCACTAGACAGATGCCTCAACCACTTGGCTACGCGCCAGCACAAAAAAATGTATGTTCATGATAATCAATGACAGAATCCTGATATAGAAATGGCAAATGCTGGAAATACTCAGCAGGTCAGACAGAACCTGTGGAAAGCAAAGCAGAGTAATCAGAGGAATTGTTTCAGGTAAAATACATTTTATTAAAACTGGCTCTGATGAGGGGTTTTCACCCCGAAATGTCGGCTCTGCTTTTCTTTCCATAGATAGCTGTTAAGGGTTTCCAATTCTATTTCAGCATTGTTTTGATTTTTCAATTATAATAGAATTCTGATGCATCTCCATTTGAATAGCTTTCTGACGTCAGAGAGAAACTTATCTTTGGTCACTAACACTTGACATGCGAGAACATCAACTGCTGAGTTTACTCCCCCTCCCGCCCCTCAGATCTTGTTTCTCTGACTTCAGTGAAATCAAATATGCAATAATATTTTGCATACGTTTAGTGCCAATAGAAAAGGCAGATTTCTCCCCATTACCATCCAGCGATGTCACTAACTAGAAGATTCCGTACCTTGAGTCAGCACCTTCAGAAAAGGTCCAGTGACAGCAAAGAGAAAGAAAAAGCTACTTCAAGTTGTTGTTTCGTCTCTGAGCTTAGAAAATCTTTGAAGCTTCTCTTTCAGTAGATTTTTGGCAAAAAAAAACATCAGCATAATAACAGTACTATGGAATACGGGGTCGACCATTGACATTGTGCCCCAACTGTCTGTGCGATGCACAAGCCAGAGCCGTATGACATGAAGAGCAAGCTTTTGCCCTTTGGTAGGATGCTTCCCGTCTCCACGCAGCTGATGAAACCAAAGGAGCGGCAGAGGCCGATGCAGTTTGGCACCAATGGCATCACGGGGATTGCCAGTCAGCATTGAACTCAACGTAGGACTGCCTTAGGGACTCCAGCTCTGGATTTTTCTTCGGGGTTTATTCCCAAAGCTTTACCTTGAGTGGGTGTAACTGCCAAAGCAGCAGAGGTTTGAGATCAGTTTTTCCTCTCCTAGATAAGCCACCAACAAGGGCTGACGAGCCCTATCTGCATGAAGTGACTGGTTTTAAGGTGCCAGTAACCCGCCTTTGACCCTTCTCCTGTCATTAGAAACGGTTCCACCGGGTTTAGTAGCTAATCATTCACAAAGGCCAGGAGTTGGACTTGGTTGACTGAGGCTATTTGAGACGCACGCCATTGGGAGCATTTAGTAAGTAGTGGGAGTTTATCCCTACTGTCACCCTGGCTATAACAACCCTAAGGAAAAATTTGTTAAGAAAACACCAAACTTTATAAATGAACCTAAAGAAGGAACTTGGCCCGAGATGTCGACTGTTTATTCCTCTCCATAGATCCTGCCTGACTTGCTGAGTTCCTCCAGCATTTTGTGTGCATTATTGGAAATGGTGATATGTCCATTTTGTTCTTCTTTCCCATGGAGCTCATAGTAAATATATTGCAATGAATTTACATTGTTCTTCAATTCTAGCATGGCCACCTTAACAAAATCTCCTTCCTGTTTCCGTATACTTGTCAGAATGGAAACTTGGTAATTGATTTCATTTTGTGTTTTCAAGTCTAAACTTTTAGCTTTTCCCCGGTGGCTAAATACCTCCTGGTAAGACTGTAGAATCTTTAAACACAAGCGGTATTGCAGATGCTGGAAATCCAGAACACACTCAAAAATGCTGGAGGAACTCAGCACATCAGGCTGCATCTATGTAGAGGATTAAACAGTCAACATTTCAGGTCAAGACCCTTCATCAGGACTGGAAATGAAGGGGAATGAGGCCAGAATAAAAAAGGTGGGGGAGAGGAAGGGAAATTAGCTGATAAGTTATAAGTGAAACCAGGAAATACATACAAAATGCTGGAGAAAATCAGCAGGCCAGGAAGCACCTATGGAAAAGAGTACAGTCAACGTTTCATTTCAGGTTGAGACCCTTCATCAGGACTGGAAAAAGAGATGAGAAGTCAGAGTAAGAAAGTAGAGGGAGGGGAGGAAGAACTACAAGGTGATAGCTGAAACTATGGGTGGGTGGGTGAAAGAAAGAGCTGGGAAGTTGATTGATGAAAGAGGTACAGTACTGGAGAAGGGGGGACCTGATAGGAGAAGACAAAAGGCCATGGAAGAAAGAAAAGGAGGAGGAGCACCAGAGTGAGGTGATAGGCAGGTAAGGCAATGAGGTCACACTCAGGTTGGAGAAACAACACCTTATATTCCATCTGGTAGCCTCCAACCTGATGGCATGAACGTAGATTTCTCAAACTTCTGATAATGCCCCCCATCCCCTGCCCAACCACTCTTCTTCACCATTCCCCATTCCCTTTTCCCTCTCACCTTCTCACCTTATCTGTCTATCACCTCTCTCGGTGCTCCTCCCCCTTTTCTTACTTCCATGGCTTTCTGTCCTTCCCTATCATATTCTCCCTTCTCCAGACCTGTATCACTTTCACTAATCAACTTCCCAGCTCTTTCTTTGCTGACTGCCCCCGTACCCGGTTTCACCTATTACCTTCTGGTTCTTCCCCCCCCCCCCCACACTTTCTTACTCTGACTCCTCATCTTTTTATCCAGTCCTGATTAAGGGTCTCAGCTCAAAACGTTGAGTGTTTACTCGTTTCCCTAGATGCTGCCTGGCCTGCTGAGTTCATCCAGCATTTTGTGCGTGTTGCTTGGATTTCCAGCACCTGCAGATTTTCTCTTGTAGGTGAAGCCAGGAACCTGTTGAAGCTGAAGGGCTGATGGTTTTCCGATGCTGTATTACTGGTTAAAGCTATTATTGATCGATATTTGTAAGGGATAGGTAACCCGTGGAGGTAAATAGAACTGAGATACAGATCTCTCATGATTTAATTGATTGGGGAAGATAGAATATAAGGGACCTGTTCACCATTTCTTTCACTGATTTAGTTTTATATCCCTAATCACTGTGCTTCTCTCCTAAATCTGGTTTATAATAAATGTGCAGACTATTTTCTAAATGGGGAGAAAATCCAAAAATCTGAGATGCGAAGAATCTTGGCTGTCCTTGTGCAGAACACCTTAAAGATTAGCTTGCAAGTAGAGTTGGTGGTGAGGAAAGCAAATGCAATGTTAGCACTCACTTCAAGAGGTCTAGAACACAAGGGTAGGGCTGTGATGCTGAGGCTTTATAAAGCACTGGTGAGGCCTCACCTTGAGTATTGTGAACAGTTTTGGGCTTCTTATCTAAGAAAAGATGTGCTGGCATTGGAGAGGGTTCAGAGGAGGTTCACAAGGATGATTCCGGGAATGAAAGGGTTATCATATGAGAAATGTTTAATGGTTCTGGACCTGCACTTGCTGGAATTTAAACAGATGAGGGGGATCGCATTGAAACCTTTTGAACATTGAAAGGCCCAGACAGAGAATTTCTTTAGTCAGAGGGTGGTCAATTTGCGGAATTTATTACCACAGGCAGCTTTGGGGTCCAGGTCATTGGGTGTATTTAAGGCAGAGCTTGATAGTTTCTTGATGAGACATGGCCTCAAAGGTTATGGGGAGAAGGCCAGGGAGGGGGTGGGGCAGAGGAGCGAAAATAAAGAATCAGCCATGATTGAATGGGGGAGCAGACATGATGGGCCAAATGGCCTAATTCTGTTCCTATGTCTCATGGTCTTATAGTCTTACTTAACTTCTCCCTCCCTTTGAGAGTCATTTGTTCTATTGTGTCTCTGGTTTCATTCAACCCTTCACTAAATTCCTCACATTCTTCTGCAGGAGAAGCACTGTATTATTGTAAAGCTTCAATCTGCTGTGGGATATCTCCTTTCATGTGGTAAATCCTTAGCTCATAGCAGTTCTATCAGAGCACAGGCTTAAGGTTATCACGCAACATTGTCAGACCAGAAACAAAACATTTATTGAAGATACAAAAGACTGGTAGGACAGGGTCTGTGAAACACCACTCAGACACAATACAGTCATTATATAGTGTGTGTCCTTCAGACATGTTCCAGTCGTGTAGGCTTTGGAAAATCTTCCTAACTAGAAGTTATCATTGAAAAATCTTATGCCTTTTTCAGACCTGGAGATGATTTTTATCTAATTAAAGTAGAAGTATATGTTAAGAGTCAAGACAAAGGGACTGAAACGAGCTTTAGGATTGCCAAGACACTACACTACTGTCATTGTCTATTTAACAGTTCAAAAGAAACAAAAACATCCTAAATTTTGCAGTAAGATTGTAGTACTGTTAGTCAATCACTTTTTTTGCCAGTCATTTGGCAGAGAATTTGATTACAATGTCAGTTCAAAGAAGCACATTCTGAATGATTGCTTCTGGTTTGTGAGACAGGAACAGATAATGTAGCATATTAAGCTGTAAATCATTCGGGTAAATTTTAAAAAGGAACAAAGTTATTGAGAGAAAAGCAACAAACAGTTCCAGCATCTGCAGTCTCTTGTGTCTCTGTCAAATAAAGTGGCTAAGTGCAGAAAGGAGGATATTTTGAAAAACACCAACAATATGGAAGAATAAAGAAGATGGAGACTTCTTATTTTCCATCCTCTTTATTTTCTTCGGTTGCAACATTGAGTATTCTTTAGGCTTTTAACAGCAGGAAAAAAAGGTCAGAGCATAGCCTACACCCGTTAATGGGATTGGCGTTAATTGGAACATTGATTTAAAGAAAACATTTGCTGATTTATTCCTCCTGCAGAAAACTGCTGGTTCATTAGGCCAGGGCTTCTACTAGTGTGGAGCAATTGTTAATGGAGGAGGATAGCACAGGGCTGTGCCATCAATAAAATAACTTCCCCCCACTGAATCAACAGTCTCCTGCCCCACCCCCACCTACACACATATCCAGTCATATTACAGTTCTTTGTCCAAGTAGACATTATTCATCTTTGAACCCAGTGGTCATTTTAACTCACTGCTCCAAATTCACTTGTAAAGCCTGCCTAAATCCATGCTGCATTTAAAGGATTCAGAAGAAATGAAACCTTCTAACATGGTTGGCTTCATTTTTTCCAAAAGCATTAAATGTACAATGAAAATCGTGAGATGAATTACAATGATAAGGTGGCAAAAGGACTGTTGGGATAAAACCAGAAGAGACAAAGTGAAATTAGCTCAATTCCAAATATAGATCCACATTGCTGTTCTTATATAAATCCCTTTCTGCACAAAGAGTCTGCTCGTTTGCCAGAAATAGACTGGATATTATGGCTCAGATACTCCCTCGTGAAATGCTGAACACACCAGAAATAATGTGACCCAATTTTCTTGAATAAAAACTAGAATATAAGAAACGTAATATACCAAAAAGCACATATTCAAGACAGCTTGATGAAGTAAAACTGCACAGAGTCTATGAAGCTAGCATTTATCAGTAAAAAACTTAACATAACATGACTAGATATCAAATGCATACATTCCATAATTATCTCTTTTCCTTCTAGTTATGTCTTCACTTCACTGACACTGGTTTTCGGGCACTTCCCTTTAGATACAACTGAAAGAATGATCATTTTTACCTGATAGACTTCCTGTTCACTTTTTTTGTCCAACACATCACTCATAGAAAATGTGACTATCAATTAAAATAGCTAATGGAATCAAACAAAGAATAATCTGCTGCTTAAGTGCAAGATATGCATGTTCATGAACTTCTGGTCTAAACTGATGATTTCTGTAAACATGAGAGATTCTGCAGATGCTGGAAATCCAGAGCAAGACGCACAAAATGCTGGAGGAACTCAGCAGGTCAGGCAGCATAAATGGAAATGAATAAACAGTTGACATTCCAGGCTGAAACATTTAATCAGATCTGGAAAGGAAGGGGGGAAGATGCCAGAATAAGTAGGTGGTGGGAGGGGAAGGAGTACAAGCTAGAAGGTGGGCAACTGAGTTCCTCCAGAGATGATGCCGCCTTCGCGGCAATGTATCAGTCCACGGCCCGGAGGTTGGGGACCACAGGCAGTAGCTGGGATGTGTACTACAGATTACAATGGAAAATAGAAAAGATGTGTCAAAAGGGCAAAGTTATGATAGTCATGGAATATTTTAATATGCAGGTAGATCAGAAAATCAAGTTGGTAATGGATCTCAAGAGAGGGAATCTGTTGATCCAGACGATCAGCTATACTGGATTGGGTGTTATATAATGAACCAGAGGTGATTAGGAACTTCAGGTAAAGGAACCTTTAGGAGGCAGTGATCACAATATGATTGAGTTCAACTAGACATTTGATAGGGAGAAAATAAAGTCTGACACAGCACTATTTCAGTGGAGTAAAGCAAATTACAGTGGTATGAGAGAAGAGTTGGCCAAAGCAAATTGGAAGGCGATGCTGGTAGGGATGACAACAGAGCAGCAATGACTTGAGTTTCTGAGAAAAACAAGGAAGGTGCAGGATAGATATATTCCAAAACCAAAGAAACACTCACATGGCAAAATAGTACAAATGTGGCTGACGAGGGAAGCAAAGCTAATGTAAAAACAAAAGAGAGGGCATACAACAAAGCAAAAATCAGCAGGACGATAGAGGATTCGGAAGCTTCTAAGAACCTTCAGAAAGCAACTGAAAGAGTCATTAGGAGGGAAAAGATGAAATATGAAAGCAAGCTAGCAAATAATATCGAGGTTGATAGCAAAAGCTTTTTCAAGTATATAAAAAATGGAAGAGTTAAGAGTGGATATAGGACTGCTGGATAAATAATAATGGGGTCAAAGAGATGACAGATGAACTAAATGAGTACATTGCATCAGTCTTGACTGTGAAAGACACTAGCAGTGTGTCAGGTGTTGAGGGTGTGAGGGAAGAGAAGTGAGTGGAGTTACTATTACAAGGAGAAGGTGCTCAAAGGCTGAAAGACCTAAAGGTACACAAGTCACCCAGACCAGATGAACTGCACCCCAGCATTCTGTGTGTGGTGCACATACTCATGACTGAGATTAATTCTGTTACATGTGCAGTTCGGTCAATGAAAATCAAGAGTTGGGTTTCTTTTCCCTTTCTAGCACAAGAGTGCCAATGTCCATAAAACCATAAGAATTAGGCCATTTGGCCCATCAAGTCTGCTCCACATTCTATCATAGCTGATCCTTTCTTCCCCTCCTCAGCCCCACTCTCCAGCCTTCTCCCCATAATCTTTCATACCATCCATGTCCAATCAAGAACCTATCAATCCCTGCCTTAAATACACCCAACGACCTGGCCTCCACAGCTATAACAAATTCCACAAATTCACCACCCTCTGGCTAAAGAAATTTCTCTGCACCTCCGTTTTAAATGGACGCCCCTCGATCCTGAGGTTGTGCCCTCTTGTCCCAGACTCTCTCACGATACGAAACATTCTTCACACATCTTCTCTGCAGAGACCTTTCAACGTTCAAAAGGCTTCAATGAGATTCCCCTCATCCATCTAAATTCCAGCAAGTACAGGCCCAAAGCCATCAAACGTTCCTCGTATGATAATCCTTTCATTCCCAGAATCATCCTTGTGAACCTCCTCAGAACCTTCTCCAATGCCAGCACATCTTTTATTAGATAAGGAGCCCAAAACTGTTCACAATATTCAAGGTGAGGCCTCACCAATGCCTTATAAAGCTTCAGCATCACATCTGCATAAAAGACTTATTCATAAGATAAGAATGCATAGAGTTCGGGGTGATATATTAGCATGGATAGAGAATTGGTTAACTAATAGAAAGCAGAGAGTTGTAATGCAGGGGTGTTACTCTGGTTGGCAATCAGTGGTGAGCGGTGTGCTGCAGGGGTTGGTGCTGGGCCCACAACTGTTCATGATAAACATTAACGATCTGGAAGAGGGGACCGAGTGTAGTGTATCAAAGTTTGCTGATGATACTAAATTGAGTGGAAAAGCAAATTGTGCAAAAGATAAGGAGAGTCTGCAGAGAAAGATAAAGGTAAGTTAAGTGAGTGGGCAAGAATCTGGCAGATGGAGTACAATGTTGGTAAATGTGAGGTCAACCACTTTGAAAGGAAAATGAAAGAACAGATTATGATTTAAATGGTAAAAAAGATTGCAGCATGCTGCTGTGCAGAGGGACTTTGGAGTGCTTGTGCATGAATCACAGAAGATTGATTTACAGGTGCAGCAGACTATTGAGAAGGCAAATGCAATGTTGGCCTTCATTGCTAGTGGGATTGAATTTAAGAGCAGGGAGGTTACGTTGAAACTGTACAGAGTACTAGTGAGGCCGCACCTGGAGTACTGCATGCAGTCATGGTCTCCTTAACTTGAGGAAGGACATACTTGCTTTGGAGGCAGTGCAGAGGAGGTTCACCAGGTTGATTCCAGAGAAGAAGGGGTTAGACTATCAGGAGAGATTGAGTTGCCTGCGACTGTACTTGCTAGCATTCATTAGAATGAGAGGCGATCTTATAGAAACATAAAATTATGAAAGGGATAGATAAGAAAGAGGCAAGGAAGTTGATTCCACTGGTAGGTGAGACTAGAACTGGGGAACATAGCCTCAAGATTCTGGAACTAGATTTAGGATGGAGATGAGGAGGATCTGCTTTTCCCAGAGAGTGGTGAATCTGTAGAATTCTCTGCCCAATGAAGCACTGGAGGCTACCTCAGTAAATATATTTAAGACAAGGTTAGATAGAGTTTTGCATACTAGGGGAATTAAGGGTTATGGGGAAAAGGCAGGTAGGTGGAGATGTGTCCATGGTCAGATCAACCATGATCTTATTGAATTGCGGAGCAGGATCAAGGAGCCAGATGGCCTACTCCTGCTCCAATTTCTTAGTTCTTATATTCTAGTCCTCTTGAAATGAGTGCTAATATTGCATTTCCCTTCTTCACCACTAACTCAACTTGCAAGTTAACCTTTAGGATGTCCTGCACAAGGACTCCTAAGTCCCTTTGCAACTCAGATTTTTGGATTTTCTTCCCATTGAGAAAGTCTGCATATTTATTTCTGCAACCAAAGTGCATGACCATGCATTTTCCAACAATGTATTTCATTTGCAATTTCTTGCTCATTCTCCTAATCAGTCCAAGTCCTTCGGCAGCCTTCCTGTTTCCTCAACACTACCTGCCCTCCACCAATCTTCATATCATCTGTAAACTTGACAACAAAGCCATCTATTCCATCATCTAAATTATTGACATACAGCGTTTAAAAAAAGCACTCCCAACACCAACCCCAGTGCAACACCACTAGTCACTGACTGGCAGAAAAGAATCCTTTTATTCCCACTCACTGCCTCCTACCAATCAGCCAATGCTCTAACCATGCCAGTAAATACGCTGTAATACCATCGACTCTTACGTTGGTAAGCAGCTTCATGTGTGGCACTTTGTCAAAGGCCTTCTGAAATTTCAAATATACAGCATCCTCTACTTTCCCTTTATCTATCCTACATGAAATCTCCTCAAAGAATTCCATCAGCTTTGTCAAATAAGATTTTCCCTTAAGGAAACCATACTGACTTTGTCCTACCTTGTCCTGTGTCACCAGGTACTCCATAACCTCATCTTTAACAATTGACTCCAAGATCCTCCCAACCACTGAGGTCTGGCTAATGGATCTACAATTTCCTTTCTGCTGCCTTCCTCCTTTCTTAAAGAATGGAATGATATTTGCAATTTTCTAGTCTTCTGACACCATGCCAGTCCATTGATTCTTGAAAGATCATTACTAATGCCTCCATAATCTCTATTGCTACCTCTTTTAGAACCCTAGGGTACAGTTCATCTGGTCTGGGTGACTTGTGTACTGTTAGGTCTTTCAGCTTTTTGAGCACCTTCTCTCTTGTAATAGTAACTGCACTCACTTCTCTTCCCTCACACCCTTCAACACCTTGCACACTGCTAGTGTCTTTCACAGTCAAGTCTGATGCAAAATACTCATTTAGTTCATCTGTCATCTCTTTGACCCCATTATTATTTCTCCAGCAGTCCCATATCCACTCTTAACTCTCTTATTTTTTATATACTTGAAAAAGCTTTTGCTATCAACCTCAATATTGTTTCCTAGCTTGCTTTCATATTTCATCTTTTCCCTCCTAATGATTCTTTCAGTTGCTTTCTGTAGGTTTTTAGAAGTTTCCCAATCCTCTATTGTCCTGCTGATTTTTGCTTTGTTGTATGCCCTCTCTTTTGTTTTTACATTAGCTTTGCTTCCCTTATCAGCCACATTTGTACTATTTTGCCATTTGAGTATTTCTTTGTTTTTGGAATACACCTATCCTACACCTTCCTTGTTTTTCTCAGAAACTCAAGTCATTGCTGCTCAGTTGTCATCAGAGGCGACGCAATCGGCAAACGCCTCTGATCTGGGCCGACATTTACATGCCGGGTGGCACCTAATAAATTAGCTTGTTCATTTCGGGTTTTTTCTTAAAGATGTGCTGGGTGCGTTCCAGCCACCACTGCACCCCTGCATGCTTCGCGGCAATGTGTCGGTCCATAGCCCGGAGGCTGGGGTCCACTGCGGTACAGTATATAACTGCCATCAGGGTCCTTTTACCCTTGCAATTTCTTAACTCAGCCCACAAGAATTCAACATCTTCCAATCCTGTGTCACATCCTTCCACTGATTTCATGCCATTCTTTACCTACGGAGCCACGCCAACCCCTCTGCCTATCTTCCTCACCCTCCAATACAACACCTTGGACATTCAGTTCCCAACTACAACCATCCTTTCACCATGAGTCAGTGATGGCCACAACATCATACCTGACGATCTGTAACAGAGCAACATGATCTTTTTTTTACACTCCATGCATTGAGATATAACATTTTGAGTGCTGTATTTGCTGCCCTTTTTGATCCTGCATCCTTAATGCACTGATACTCACCATGCTAGCTGCAATTTTGCTCTATCATCTGCCTGCCTTTCCTGAAAGTCCGACTGCATGCTATCTTTGCTTTTTTACCATCCATCCTGTACTGAGTCGCTTCACTCTGGATCCCACATCCCTGTCAAATCAGTTTAAACCCTCCCCAACAGCTCTAACAAACCTGCCCGCGAGAATATTGGTCCCCCTCAGATTCAGGTGCAACCCGTCACTTTTGAACAGGTCATACCTCCCCCAGAAGAGATCCCAATGATCCAAGAACCTGAAGCCGTGCCCCCTGCACCGGTTTCTCAGCCACGCATTTATCTGCCAAATTATTCAGCTTCTCCCCTCACTGGCGTGTGGCAAAGGTGGCAATCCAGAAGTTCCTACCCTTTCGATTGGTCTTCCCTATCTACTGACCAAATATGCATCAATCTATTAGTTCAGCAAAGAATATGAATCCAACATGCAAACCAACATCTAAATATACTGAAGGATGACATTAAACGACCAAATAATGGCTAGACTTGCCGTCATACATTTCTTTGGCATATTGCATTTCTTCTATACATATTACTGTGTTTATTGTTGTAGGCTATGCAGCATCACCATGCAGTTCATGAAGTATCATACATTGCTAAGGATATTACTGACCATCGCGCCTTTGGCTATATCTGTGGCAAAGAAGGAAATCATCGGTTTGTAGCAATAAAGACATCCCAAGCGGTGAGTAAAACTTTGAGCATGTGCTTTTATAGATCATGTCAAAGGAAGTCATCTAAAAGTAATTAAAACATTATGTTTAGTGGATAACAACCATTGGTTGTACACTGTGTTTCTTTAATAATATATGTATATCATTGTTGTTGGGTGAATGAAGTCTTTGAGAAAAGTACTGGTAGGTACGAAGCAGCTTCCTTATTCGACAAAACAAGAGACAGCAGGCATCATATGGAGATGCTTTTGGTTGAAAGGTCAGGCTGGCCCAAGAGGGGCTCAATATTTTATGTGCTAAACACACGACAATGCTTTCTTTGAAACAACACTCAAACTTCACTCCTCCTGATTTTCCAAGAAATTTATTTTCTGATGATGTCCCCCCCCCCACTTCCCTCTTTTTCTATTCCCTACTCTGGCCTCTTACTTCTCCTCACCTGCCTATCACCTTCCCCTGGTGCCCCTGCTTCTCGCCCTTCTCCCATGGTCCATTCTCCTCTCCTATCAGATTCCTTCCTCCTTCACACCGCCGACATCTAAGTGAATTTTAATCAGCACTGTCTGGCCTGGCTTTCTAGGAATCCATTGTTCACTACTGCCTTCCAAATTAAATTTGTAATACATACTCAGATGTGAAGGTTGGTAGACAAAGTCATTTACTGAATGTAAATGTGCTAAACCCAAATATGTTCTTAGAATCATTAGTTAAGTGATGCCAAATTGTTTATGTTCTCATTGTAAAAAAGTCTCCATTTGCAGACTATGCCTTATTTTCTTTCATTTTGACTGTTAGGCTGAACCTGTAATTCTTGATCTACGAGATCTCTTCCAACTCATCTATGAACTGAAGCTTCGAGAAGAGAAGGAAAAGTTGGCTCAGAAGGACAAACAATGTGAACAGGCAGTTTATCAGGTAAGCACTAAAATGCTTTCAGTCATGAGGAAATGGAGATCTCAAGCAGCACACTCCATTTTCCAATCATTTTCAGAAAGCATTGTCCTTTGTTTTCTGCCATGGTTGATGGTCTTTCAAGATCTGCTCAGTGAAGAGCAAATATATTTGACTTTGCTTACACCAGTAAACTCATATTTGTTTTCATTTATCTGGTGTCATTGATTTGGTTCACAATATCTGTCCAAGCAGTTTCCTGGAACAACACACACACAATGCTGGAGGAACTCAGCAGGTCAGGCAATATCTATGGAACTGAATAAACAGTCAATGTCTCAAGCCAAGACCTTTCTTCGGAACTGAAAAGGAAGGGGAGATGCCAGAACAAAATGGTGGGGGGAGAGGAATACTAGCTAGAAGGTGATAGGTGAAGCCAGCTGGGTGGGAAAGGTAAAAGGTTGGAGAGGAAGGAATCTGATAGGAGAGGAGAATGGACCATGGGAGAAAGGCAAGAAGCAGGGGCACCAGGGGAAGGTGATAGGCAGGCGAGGAGAAGTAAGAGGCCAGAGTAGGGAATAGAAAAAGAGGGAAGTTGGGGGGCGGAATCATCAGAAAATAAATTTCCTGGAAAATGCCCTAAGTGGGACAGCTTCCTTTGGTCCACCTCAACTTCCTGGCAGACTTGCAATTTTTCAATTTCTAAAAGGTCAGTTTTTCGACTGGCATGTGTCTATACCAGTCTAGACAATTCTTTGGTTGTTCATTGCTCCCATAATCTTCATATTAGTAGTCAAATATAAAATGTAAAAGTAGCTGTTTTGCCACATCATTCCAGTAAATTTTACCTCAGTCAGGATGTCTGGGCAGGAATGCAAACATGGCAAAAAAAAACAATAGCCATCTTGTACCAATGGATTCTATTTTGAAAAATTGAACTTCATGCTAAACTTCAATCGGAAGAAGTATTTAAAATTATTCTGTTGCTTTCCACTGACCCTATGTTTGGACATAGTTTGAGAAGATGATATTAAGGACTTTCATTATGAAGGCATGTCAAGAATCCTGATTATCTCAATCTAGCTCTGAATGGACTCTTACTGTCCATTTTAGATCAATGCTATAATTGTATTCAATGGGAAGTCTCGCTTGCAGAGGCTAAGAATGGAATGTTAATTAGTGAACCCGTATAGTTGAGATTTTTCTCCCAATGTTACATGAAGCATTGTTTTTGTTTAGTTTTGGAACCCATGTTTTGTTAAGCATGGTTACTTGATCTGGGGTTGTCTTTGCATCACTTATAATGATTAGACGAAAGGAAACAAAATTAAAGAGAAATTATCCTTAAGATCTATGTTTGTTTCAATTTTTCCGACCACTAATCCAGAAATGAACTATTTTAATTGACTACAATATATCAATAATTGCTTCTCTTTTACTTCACAAATTCTGTAACCTTGACTTTCCCAAACAACATTTGCTTATGCTTGTGCTGATTTTCTCTCTCTCTTTACATTTCTGTTTAATTCTAATTCAGACAATTTTGGAGGAAGATGTAGAGGATCCCGTCTATCAGGTAAATTGAATAACATAGATCTATTTCTCATTTAAAAATAAATAAATAAATCTGTCTGGATTTACTTTCTTGCTGAAGTTGAGATCTAAATATTTTCAATAAATACAATCAATATTGGAATGTTAATGGGATTGTCATAATGGTTTTTGACAATGGGATAAAGAAACAGTCTGGATTTTCAATAATCTTTTGTTGATACATATACTAGAATTCATTGTTTTACTCATTGAAATATTAATCATTTGAATGTAACAAGTAAAATCTTCCACTAACTGAGAAAACTTAGATGACAATTAGGCATTCACCAGTTTCAAAAATATTTTAAGACTGTTTCCCGTTAGTGCTTCTTAGTTCCAAATCAGAATCAGGTTTATTATCACTAACATATGTCATGAAGTTTGTTGTTTTATGGCATAGAAAAGTAACTAAATAAATATTGTAAAAAGAGCAAGATAGCGAGGTAGTGTTCAGGAATTCACGGACCATTCAAAAACCTGATGGTGGAGGGGAACAAACTGCTCCTAAAATATTGAGTGGGTGTCTTCGGGCTCCTGTACCTCCTTCCTAATGGTAGTAATGAGAAGAGGGTGTTCCAGACTGATGGAGTTCCTCAGAGATGCATCCCACCTTTTTGAGCCTTTTGAAGATGGTCTTCCAATCGTCTTTTCCGTTATGAAGACCAAATGATTTATTTTCTTTCCTGTTTTGTTATTTTGTTAATTATGGTGAACCAGATTAGCAGAACATGAGATGCTTTGGCTAAAGTAAGGAGCAACTCTAATACACTGTAGTTGCAGTAACCCAAATGATTGAAATTTACTAAACTGAGTTACCATTACTGAGATATCTGTGCATGAAATGGGTAGTTGATTTTATCAATGACATGGGGGGTTGGCCATTTCTATCCAGATCAACAGCTATTTCAATTTGAAATTGGTGTCTGTTAATACTGTTGGCTCTGAGGCTGAAAGTAGTGAATTCATATCCCACATCAGTGCAATAATTTTAAGGCATTTGTAGCCACAACCGAATTTTACCAATTTGATCCTGCAAAATGCAAAATCTTAAAACTGTTCAGGATAAGTGACTGTGAGATGAAGAGCAGATTGCAGGGAGAAGGTGAAAACCACAGTAACTAACAGAATTCACGTGAGTAGTACATTGTTTCTGTGCGCCCCACTGTTGTACTAGATACCCTATTCAACAAGAATAATGTGTTTATAAAGCACATTTAATGTAGCAAGCTACTCATGTGTCATCAAGTAAAATTTGACACCCAACTACATGTGATGATAGGACAAATGCCTAAAAGCTTGGTCAAAAATAGAAGTTTAATGGCGTGTTTTAAAGGAGAAAATGGAAGTTAGAAAGGGAATTTCAAACTGACGCTTTTAATTCTGAGACTATTGGGAATTTTAGAGGAGCATAGATAACTCAGGGGTTTGTAACTGGAGAAAATAGGGAAAAGGGGGTGTAATAATGAGGGGATTCTGCATGACAGAGATAGATGCGAAAACTGTACAGCATTATTTAAAGAAAATCTATCCAAACAACACCACCGAGAACAAGTAATTTGTTTATTAGTTTCAACATTGTTGTTGGGATCTTGCTATGTGCTATTTGGCAACAAGGCAATGCCACATTCCCAAATTATACTTTGGCTGGAAACACTTGGAGAATTTATGACTTCTATATCCCATGATAAGACCAGCTGTTTTGAAAGAACATGCCACAGGCTCAAGGTTAGTTTCTAACCCACTGTTGTAAGACAATTGGATGGAACCCTAGTAAAGTAAGACCTCACAGTCTACCTTGTTATGGCCTTGCAGCTTATTGTCTGTCTGCACCACCCTTTGTCTGTTACTGTAACACCTCATTCTATATTCTGCTATTGACTTGCCTTGCATTGCCTCAGTGCACTGTTGCTTTGAAATGATCTGTATAGGTGGCATGCAAAGCAAAGCTTTCCTCTGTACCTCAGTACATGTGACAACACTAATCCGATTTACCAATTTGCCACCACCACCCAATGACTTAATTGAAACGCATGTTCTTCTTTTGAACAGTTTTCTAGCATTCTCTTATGACACTCAGTTCATTGAATCAATGTCAGTTTTCGCAGCACACTCATCAGACCAATTATACTGTAACATATCTCCCTATAGCCTATTGCCAACCAACTCCATCCTGATTCTCCTAACACCCAACAACATTAGGACAATTTACAGCATCAATTAACCTACCAACTAGCTATCCTTTGGACATGTACCTTAATTAAATGGGCTATTTCTTCAAAGAGATTAGCTTTATTTGTCACATGTACATCAAAACATTCAGTGAAAAGCGTCATTTGCATCAAATCAAATCAGCGAGGATTGTGCTGGGGCAGGCAGCAAGTTTCACCATATTTTTGGCACCAACATAGCATGCCCACAATTTACTAAACCTAGCCGTAGGTCCTTGGAATGTGGAAAGAAACCGGAGCACGCAGAGGAAACCCATGCGGTCATGGGGAGAAGGTATAAACTCCTTACAGCCACCTGGTACAGTCAAAGAAACCAAATCCAAAACAATGGGACAGCATTATTCTTTTTGCAAGACAAATAGGGAGCCCTGCCCACTGACTGAACAAATCACAAAGGCTTGGGTACACAGAGTAAGATTATTTTGTTGCACATTCAATGGATGGGAAAACATAGAAGATGCAACCTTTGGTTAAACTCTCTAACAGAAAAATCTGGAAACTGAGTCTAAAAATGTTAGCAGAAGTCAGTTGGGTTTTGACTAACACTGTCTATCAGCTTTAAGATTGTTCAGTTCATACAGTCAGTGTCCTGATGATCGATTCCATATGTACGAGAAGACCCACCTTCTGATGAGTCTTCTGATAGTCTGAGTTGATCTAATACTGGCTGTGTTTCACAATCCTTCAAAAGCTCAAATCGAGTGACACCTTAAAGAATATAATCCTCTAGAAAGACAAATATGTGCCTGACCTTGATAGGTGGTATTAGTGATTTTCTTTTGTAAAATACACTGGGCAAAGCCAGCAATTCAATCAAACAGTTCAATCCCATCTACAGGATTAGGGCTGACTCTCACTTAAACCCACTATTTTTGTTAGTTTTATTTTAGTATTTCATCTTAAAGGGAAAGGCAGTCAAATTGAATTCACCTCTACCCATCTGAACTACGCTTCAAGAAGCGCGTTGCAGGAAGCGGCTATCTAATTAACATACGAAAATCATTCTTTAGTAAAGGGCTTTATGGCTGAAACGATTTGAACCTGTTTTAAAAACCTTTGGGTATTGGAAGCTTCAAGTAGAGGTCAGCTACAATTGAAAAGACTCACACTCATTTCTTTAGCAAACCATTTTTAAAAATTAATAATTGACGTCTCCCTCATTCAAGTTTAAATTCATTGTTTTTGCTGAACAAGTAAGAGTAAAATGTTGAAGGTACAGGAGACTTGAAAGAAAATATATCGCATTAGAGATTAAAGTTAGATAAACCCTTGCCAAATATCGATGAAAAGTTCCAAGTCCCATATATGACATCTTTTCATAATTGAAACACAGGTGATTAATAATTTCAGTACTTGAGTCCTGTTTTGTTATTTATGCCTAGAAATTTGGTTCTGCTCATTTTTGTGTTCATAGTGGCACTGGAAGTAATATTAATGTCCACCCAGTTTGCAGAACACTGTGAATTTGACCAGAGATATTTGAAACAATTTTAGAGTGGTTTGCACCCAGAAACGTTCTAAAGCTCAAATGCCAGAGAGAACATATTCTGTTTCCTGCTGCTTCAGACAATTTTGCTGCATACCAGTCTGAGAAGGGTTTCATCCCTTTGAAGGTGCTTTGCCCAAGGCAGTCAAATACCGGTGAAGCTATGGCATTTACAGAGGAGAGAAAGGAAGACAGCTCTTAGATTCACTAAAAGACACATGGAAATCCTCATCAAGTAAGATCTGCCAAGCAGAGTGTCAGGTGGAGCAGGAGATCAGATAGGATCAGTATAGAAAGAATCTAGTAAGGAATGGTCCCTCCAGAGGTGAGAGTCCCCAGTCATTTAAGCAAAACAGCAAAAAATTTTAACCTCACAATATATAAGTGAGTTAGAGCCAATTATTTCAGGATTAATTGACTGTAGTGTTATGATCAGTGCACATGGTCTAAAAGTGGAGTACTTGATAATTTATTACGTGTAACCTGAGTACTGATGAACTGTGTTGAAGATTGGAGTGCGTAAGTGGGTAAACTTGTTTGGGGTCCATAAATTTGAAGAATCCTTATCAAAGTACCTTAATATCTGTGCAGTGAAACCCTGTTCTGCACTCTGCAAGAAATGAGGCTGGTAGCATTTTACTGGGACATGCCCTGGGAGCTTTCCTCATCTTCCTCTTCCTCTTGGTCCTACCAACCTTCAGCCTGAACCTCCACCCCGCCCCACAGCCTCCAGCTGCTCCTCCGGCACCAGCTACTGTCTTCAGGTTCTGAGGTTGTTCAGCGTGGAGCATGCTACAGTGTTGCCACATCTGCTGAACGTTCTGCGGGGCACCACTGGACTGATGCAAGCGGTGGAATTTATTCGCAGAAAACCAGTGTGGATTCACACCATCATTCTGAAACATGTGGAAGCAGTGCCAGAAGCTTGCGTAGAGCCATGATTTGGTGAGAGGAGTAGAAGGCATCCCTTGTACCCCAGGACCCAGCCCACCGGGCAGAGCCATCCCCACAACATACTTGTCACATTATTTTGTTGCTTGAGTACCTTCCTGGAAAACATGGCTTTCACCATCAGGAATATCTGGAGATCCACAACTACCTGTTGATTTAGGAACTGTAAATCATTTCTATTGAGGAACATGTTTGGGTTGATACAGGAGTTCTTTTAGGCACATGAGAGCAGGTACTGGCTGTCTGTACTGTGGAAAGTTAATCATGCAGGCAAATCGCAGTGCCTGAGGTGTCCCCTATTCTTGCTGTGATCAGTGTAACTGTATTTAACTATTTCCAAATACAAGATCACTGTGACCTCAGTGACCACTGTAACGTTGCAGTGCATAGCAAACTGTGAGACAAGACTATCTTGACCACCAAACCCTTCCCCCCCCCCATTTAGAGATTGAAAGTCTAGGTGCAAGAGCTTAAAGGTCTTCCTGCAGTGGTGATGACTGCATTGGATAATGGAAGCTATGAAAATGTTATTCACCAAGGAAAGCTCCTGGTAAAATGCAGTGTCTCTGAAAGTTTATGGGAGTAGGCGCTTCATTCATATCACAAACAAGAGAAAATCTGCAGATGCTGGAAATCCAAGCAACACACACAAAGGGCAGGAGGAACTCAGCAAGCCAGGCAGCATCTATGGAAAATAGTAAACAGTCAACGTTTTGGGCCCAGACACTTAATCAGAACTCTTCATTCATATTTCTTATTGCATCTTTGATCCCGATGTCCCAATCCAGCTTGCATAGTCAGTCACAGCCAGATCAGTGCCTCCAGGAATGAAGTGATGCCAAGAGCTATCACCTCTGAGCCAGTGACTGAGTAAGTTTTTTTTTTGTCATCAGCAAATTGCGCAAAGTTGAGCCACCTGCAGTAATTTCTAAGGCTGCCCAACCTGGTCTCCTGATGTCGGCAGAGTGTCTTTTTAAGCAGAAGTAAATAGAACAAAATAGGGCAAAAAGAAAACCGTACTGATATTGTGAGAGTTCAGTGAATGGCGTGTACTGATAAAGGAAGAAACATGCAGTGCATGATTTGTGATGAAAAATGCAATAGTGTGCATTGCACAAAAAATGGGCCAGTTTCTTGATTGGTGTAATTTTGCCCTGAGAAGATAAATAGTGTGAACTTACCCACACTGAACTGCACTAAAAAATGCTAATGATCCAATTTCTTGACCATGGTGTCCTACAGAAAGTGTCCTTAATAGCAGCAATCAGTGGTTGCTGGAGAACCGGCAGGATAGCCTTTGATCCTATGCTTCTCACTTACTTGTACCTCTATATATCGAACTATACTATAAAGTCTTATGAAATTGTTGATCTTACTCTTACTATTGATTTTTCTTTGCTCCAACTTCTTAAATCACCATGTGCTTTCCTACTCTTGCCTTTTTGCTTTCCGCTTTGTGCTGGCACTGTCACAGTACATTGTGTTTGAAGCTGGACATGAACCAATCCGTGAAACAGAGGAGAGCATTTACCAGGTACAAACTTTTGATCTAAATATTCAAGGAGTCATTTTTGTGATATATACTGTATATTGTTCCCCACTTCTTAAGAAAATCAACAATAGTGTTCAAAGGACAGAAATTTTCGATTTAGAGATACAGCATGGTATCAAGCCCTTCCAGTTCAATAAGCTGCACAGCCCCATTACACTCATGTGACCAAATAATCTAATAACCCATATGTCTTTGGAATATGTACCAGAGTACCAAGAGAAAACCCATGTGGTCATGGGGAGAACAAACAAACTCTTTGCTCACTGCGGTGGAATTAAACCTGGGTCACTGGTGCTGTAATAACATTACATTAACTGCTGAACTACCATGCTGCCTCAAAAATACAATATATTGAAGTTTATATTGATGGTATAAATGTTTCTTTTTTTTACATAATTTTCACAGAAACATTTTAGCATAATTTTCATTAAAATGATCAACATGTTATGGGTTAATAATTGTGGCCTAACAGATAGCAAACTAAGCAACCTCTCAGTGTAGTAACAAGGAAGAGTCTTACACCACTTATCAGGTTTCTGTGCGGACATTACAGTAAGACATCACTACGACAGAGTTAAATAGGTGGCATAAAACAGCCACTGTGTGAAACAACTTTAAACAAAATTGAAGAAGTTATATGATTTAACTTCAAAATAACTACTGACATCAATTTATGTTGATGTTGTCTAGGAAACAAGAAAATAATTCAACCTAATTTGATGCAGTGACTCTGTAAATGCATTAGCAACAGTTGCTAAGTGAACCAGTCTCTTATTGTGCTGTCGATTTAATTTCAGCATTTCCAAGCTGATGGTTTGAATAATTATGGACATTGTTTATAGTGAAAGAATTTACTACAAATATCATATCAATTAAAATGTTTTGTTTGCTGTATATGGCAATTTGGATTACACTACAACAGTTTGTTCTGTTGACTTCAATGCTAGCATTCTGTTCTCTATCGATAAAGCCTGTATAACTTCTACTGTGTGGTATATATTCCCATCACGTACCTTTATAAAGGTCACAAGAGCTTGACCTTGTGTTGCAAAAATCTTTTTTAAAACATGAAAATGTTTGATTTGCTTATTTTCCACTGTCCATTGAGTTGTACATATCCCATTCGGATCCAAAACAAGATTTCAAGTCTTCCAAGTCTGAATATAATGTAAAAATTGAAAGAATGTGAAATATTAACTTCTACCTTGCGGATTAATGTGGAATAACTTTTTGGATTCAAATAAAATTAGTGCAAGCCTCATTAGCTTCATTAGCCCAAGTTTCATGGCAATAGTTAAAAAGAAATAAAAAAAGACAATCTACCATTTAACTGAGTAAAAATAATTACGTGTTTAAATAAAATACAGAACAAATAGAATACCACATGATGGAGGAATTCATCCAGTGCACATTGTGCGCTATTTTGATTGACTATAAATGAACAGAATCAGCACAAACACCTAGTGCAGGTAATGGACTACATTCAATCATTGTATTCTCCAAATCTTCATTTTCATTGTAACTTTCAAGATAATTGTTAATACCTTCAAATTAATCGTAATTTTTAACATGTTGAAGTAGTAAAATTGTTTCATTTTCACTCCCAGCCACCTCTGGCCTCTCTAAGTCTGAATGCTTGAAACCGCAGTGAGCAAAACAGTTCTAAATTGTCTTAGTGCTTATTTCTTGCCAACTATCAATGACAAGAATCACTGCTTTTTGTGTACAAGCATGCGCAACCGAAGCTATTTAAAAACCATTCGCTCTAAGCACAGTGTGGTGTCTAATGGCCACACAAGTGCATGTGACCAACATTAGTTAGAAATTGTTCAGGAACATTTTCCTGTCTCACTTAAGTGGCATGGTTTCCCAAATAGACAAAGCGAATGCTGGCTATTTCTGAATTAAGTTTGGTTCTTTAAGAGTTGTCCCAAATAGGCAGCTGCCCTGATTAACTTATGGCCCGATTACACAGAATCCACTGTTTTTGGCTTACTTAAAGAAATTATAATTTGATTTTAGATGAGCGTTCAGTTACAGTAACTTCAATGCAGTATTGGTATTGCCTTTCACAATTCAAAGAAACTTTCCATGGAGTTTATTTGAATTGTGAAGGCCAATGCCAATATAAATTCATTGCTATATTACTCCAATAGGACACATTTTCATCCCACAATAGCATCTATTTCTGTAGTGCCTTTGAAATAACAAAAAGTTCCCAAGATTCAGTGAGATGTAAGTAAACAGAAAACAAGATTCTGGAAATAGTTTTGAGAAATGGAGATGAGGTAAAATTTAGTTCTGTCAGTGTTGAAACTGGTGTCATGTCTTTTGATGAGGTGTAGCTTGGAAATGAGAGGGCAGGAGGACAGATCACACATCCTTGGTTAAAGTGATGTGATAGGTTAAGCTGTGCTTCAAAGGAGGAACGAGAGCTAGAAAGGCAAAGATGTTCAGTGAGGGAATTCTAAAATCTAGGGTTTGGACACCTTGAAGCCACAGATGTTCCTTCTGAAGTGGAGCGATTACATCCAGTGACAAGTAAGGGATCGCAATCAGAGGGATGACGAGAACCAGGAAGAATTTTAAAATCCGGATGAGAATTTTTAAATTAGGACATCATTACTCCCCAGAGTCTTGCACTTGGAACTTCTTGATTTAATACGGTCAATTAGGTTTCATTTCCTGCCATAACACTGTAGCAGTTCCAGCCAAAGTCAGCTATGATATTCTGTATGATGGTGATAAAGGCTTCATCTTCAGTCATTGATCGCGGTTGCGTCTCTCAGTGCTTCTACACAGTCTTCTAGTTGCTGGGGCTGCTTTGCTCAGTTCCTTCTATCCAGCCCTGGGCAAAGAATTACTAACGATGGCTTGTTTTTGGATGCCTTTATGTCCTTCAAAGATAAATCCTGGCCCTTTCATTTACATGTTGATTCTCATCCAGAAATATCAATTTCTATATGGACTCTGAAAAGACACAATTTTAAATAATTATCACCCTTTCTGACCCACCCCAGCTCTAAATTTTCAAGCACATTTATGGATGAGGAGACATTTCCAATTAATTCAGGCATGATCAAGACTTGCCAGTAGTTCCATTTGCAGAATTCATTTCCTGGAGCTACACCATTCTTGCCAGGAACTTTCTGAAACCAAACAGGCTGCTTGATAACACATTTGTCCTACATTTTACCTACCATTACAGAGGCTGCCTTAATTTCACCTCAACAACACTGTGGCCACTTCATTGGTTGTTATCACGAGACATGATTATTCCAATGCCCTTCTGAGTGGTCTCTTTATACACACTGTAAAATTCAGATCATGCAAATTTTGTCCCAAATGTTCTGGCATGCACCAATCCTATCTTTCCATTAGCCTTGTATTTTCTAACCTACACCATTTCCCAATTTAATGATGTCCTATTTTGAAAATTCTCATTCAGATTTTAAAATTCTTCCTGGTTCTCCTCATTCCTCTGTTACGTACCCCGTAACTGGGTTGCCAAACCAGCAGAAATGGATCACTCAGTTGGAGTCTGGATTACTAGAACTAAGAAAGTTTTATTAAAGAAACAAGCAACACAGTACTCTAATCAAAAGGATAATGAATGCAACAGTTCAGCAATGATAAACATACATGTACACAGAATTCAGATAACAGGATCAATCAATCTCTAATGGTTGTCTAGGGGCAAATGACCAGTTTCAAAGTGACGCAAAGTTCAGTTCAGTTCGCAGTAATCGCTGCCGTGGGGTTGGACAGTGTGGGGGAAGGAGAGAGAGAGCAAAAACGAATGAATATTCAAACGGCTTCCACACACAGACCTTCGCAGTCAGCTGTCGGGCGAGTCCTTTGTGATGTCATCTGAGGTCACCAACCGTGACCCCTCCGTTTCCAGATACGATCGTTTCCCTGCGCTGAACCTGGCACCCAGGCAAGGGTGGACACACACCGGGTTCCCGCCGATCGTGCCTTTCCACCCTGTGCGTTTATGGCCCGGTACTTCCCACCGACTTGTGAGAGACGCACCGCTTCCAGGGTCTTGTTACCTCGGATGTCGTGTGTGTGCCTCCGCGAACCTGTCCCTTTTTATCCCCCTGCTGGGATATCGCCTGTCCATCACTTCAAACAGTTCAGGGTTCAAAGGGGGAGCCGCTCTTGACAGCTCTCCTTCCTTCATTAACATCTCCCCATGCTGCTCCGTTGTTTTCCTTATCTCTCTCTCTCCTGAAAACAGGTGGCAGACCAACTGCTGATTCCACTGGTGCCAGCACAGGACAGCTACATCTTAATCTATGTGTATTCTTGTCACACTTCCCCCCTTTAAGGATTTTTACCGGGGGGGTAAAAATTACAAACATAAATACATTATTTGATACACACACAAATATACATCTTTATCAGCTATTTGGCTAATATAGCGAATTTGAAGTTGTCAACACCTGACAGACAGTCAGCCATCACATTTTCTGTTCCTTTTATATGTGTTATTAATAATCCTTTAGACCAGGCTCCAACTTAGCAAACTTCATAGTGGCCAAAAACACTGATGAATTGCGATCAATGTAACCTCTCATTTGGTTTTGTCCCAGACCACAATAACAAGGGTCGTCCCATTCCGACTTAGTTTTCTCTCTCAAGGGCTTAGTAGGAGGGGGAGGGGTAGTGACCGTAGAGTTATTGCAAAACTTCCTACAGTACCCCACCATCTCCAAGAGCCTTCTGAGGGCCCTCTTGTCTGTCGGGGATGGGAGGTCAGCGATAGCCTGCACTGTAGCTTGCATCGCTGCCAGCTGCCCCTGTGTCACCACAATTCCCAGATAAGTGACCTTCGTGTGGCTGAACTCATTTTTTCCAAGGTTCACTCTCAAGCTGGCCTCAGACAGCCGTATTAAATTGCCAATACACACCTCTGTGTTCGTCAGCCCTTTAGTCACTGAATTACTCATTCTATATGGATGTTGCTTGCTATGCTGACCTATTGTAACAAACACAACCCAACGTCCCAGTTCTTTGCATCGCCTCGGGACAATCAAACACACGGGTGCGAGTCGTTTAATTACTTCTCCTAAAGAGTCGCTTTGTTCAGGGATTAAGGGAGAGACCTTATCAGCAGAGCTGGCCAAAACAATAGCCTTCTCCCATCTGGTCAATACCATACTCATCTTTTCAAGATGGTTTTTTTCTCTTATCAGGGGGACCCTAGCTTCATTGATTTCCGCGCTAACTCCGCCTAGGTTTGTTAGCATATCAAAAGCCTGTGACCGTTTCAGTTCGCGTCGGTCATAATCAATAACATCCTTCCTCCTGGGCAGCCGGTAAACCTCTTTCATGATTCCACCAGCTGATTCCTCCAGCACCGCAAATTGTCCACCGGGGGGTACCTTGTGGGCCAGGTTAAAAATCTCATCCCCATAACTCTTTTGCACCACCCCCCATTCCTCACCTGCGGGTACGGTACTTGGTTTCCCTTTCTTCCTTAGCACTTCCTCCTCCACCAAAACCATCAGCCCCTCGTCTCGTTCCTGCGCCTGCATAAGTTCTTTCCTGGCTAATGCTAAGTCTATCTCAGCTCCCTCACTACCTCTTGTCTCACTGCACTCCTTCTTTTCACTTTCTACCCCCTTCTCGTACAAGGCTGGCAGAAACGTCTCAGCTAAATTTACTACTGTGGTCCCGTGATGAACCTGTGAGTCCATGGGCGGGGCCTCAATGCTGGCAGGCTGACCTGTCAATCTCACAGCTGGGAACATGATTCCCCTGGCGACGTCATTACCGAGCAAGACTTCCACGCCTTTCATCGGTAATTCGGACCTCACCCCGATCGTGACTAGTCCAGAGACCAGGTTGCTTTGTAAGTGTACCTGGTGCAAAGGGACTGTCTCTGTCCCTCCCCCAATACCTTTGACCTTGACCTCCCCAGTCTGGGTCTCTGAGCTAAACTCTAATACACTCTTCAGTATCAGTGACTGACACGCTCCCGTGTCTCTCCAGATCCGCACTGGAACTGGGTTTAACCCCTCCTTCACTGACACCAATCCGGCCAAGATAAACCTCTCGCGCCCTTCCTGAACTTTGGCAGACCTGTCCTTCCCTAGCGGTTCGTTTACCAGCTCGATACAGCCAGTCAAAATTGCCGTTTTTCCTTTTCCCGTCTCCTTCTTTGGGGCAAAGCACCTGGACACAAAGTGTCCGACTTTCCCGCAATTATAACAGACGACCCCAGGAGACTTCCTACTAGACTGCTCCCGGTCTACCTTATCCTTCTCACTAGTCCCCGGCTTACTTTCTGACTTTTCCGGCGGACTCTCCCCGCCGTCCTGACTACCCTTCTGGTAGCCTTTACTCGGAGCAAACTTCATTTTATGCGTCAACGCATACTCATCCGCTAACTTAGCAGTTGCGGCTAACGTTGCTGCCTCTTTCTCATCTAGGTAGGGTCTCATACCCTCAGGGACACAACCTTTAAACTGCTCAATCAGGATCAGCTGTAGCAGTCTGTCATAATCCCCCTCTACCCCCTTCGAGGCGCACCAACGCTCACAATATGTCTGCATCTCACGGGCAAACTCCAAATACGTGTGGTCCCACTGCTTCCTCACATTCCACAACCTCTGCCGGTATGCCTCCTGGTCCAACTCATAAATCCTGAGGATGGCCTCTTTCACCACCTCATACCTCTGGGCATCTTCCGCGGACAAAGCTGAGTAAGCTTCTTGGGCTTTCCCTTTCAGTACACTCTGAAGCAAAACAACCCACTTATCCCTCGGCCAGTCCTGACTTATAGCCACTTTTTCAAAATGGAGAAAGTACCGATCCACGTTGGTATCGTCAAATGGGGGAACCAGCCTAACCTCCTGGGTCGCCCGGAACCCTCCACCTTGGTTCGGCACGAGCCCCTGCTCCGCCCTTAACCTTAACTTCTCCAGCTCGAATTCCCTTTCCCTCTGTTTCTCCTCTCGCTCCCACTGTCTCTCTCTCTCCCCCTCTCTCTCCTGCCTTTCTAACTCTTTCTCTTTCTCTTGCCTTTCTAACTCTCTTTCCTTCTCTTCTCGCTCCAACTGTCGTACCCGGAACTCTTTGCTCGAGTCTCCGTTTTTCAAGCTGTACCTGTACCGCGTCTCCGGCAGGTTTTTCAATAGACACCACCTCCAGCTCGCCTTGGGGAAACACATTTTTGATACATAGTGCTCTACGATAGTTCTGTGTATCTCCTCTCTCCTCATTGTCGACTTCCCCTTAGCAAGATTCAACCATTTGGCCACAGCTACCAATTCCGATTTCCTGGCATCCTCTAATGCCTCCAAGTTCGCGCCTTTATAATTTCCTCAGCCTCCATTTCTGCTGTTTGTCTTTTCTTTCTTTTGGGAATTTTGACCCAGTCAATTTACTCCGTCCCAAATTTAGCGTTCAAAATCGCGGACGAGAACCCCACTTATGTTACGTACCCCATAACTGGGTTGCCAAACCAGCAGAAATGGATCACTCAGTTGGAGTCTGGATTACTAGAACTGAGAAAGTTTTATTAAAGAAACAAGCAACACAGTACTCTAATCAAAAGGATAATGAATGCAACAGTTCAGCAATGATAAACATACATGTACACAGAATTCAGATAACAGGATCAATCAAGCTCTAATGGTTGTCTAGGGGCAAATGACCAGTTTCAAAGTGACGCAAAGTTCAGTTCAGTTCGCAGTAAACGCTGCCGTGGGAGGTGGACAGTGTGGGGGAAGGAGAGAGAGAGCAAAAACGAATGAATATTCAAACGGCTTCCACACACAGACCTTCGCAGTCAGCTGTCAGGCGAGTCCTTTGTGATGTCATCTGAGGTCACCGACCGTGACCCCTCCGTTTCCAGATACGATCGTTTCCCTGCGCTGAACCTGGCACCCAGGCAAGGGTGGACACACACCAGGTTCCCACCGATCGTGCCTTTCCACCCTGTGCGTTTATGGCCCGGTACTTCCCACCGACTTGTGAGAGACGCACCGCTTCCAGGGTCTTGTTACCTCGGGTGTCGTGGGTGTGCCTTAGCGAACCTGTCCCTTTTTATCCCCCTGCTGGGGTATCGCCTGTCCATCACTTCAAACAGTTCAGGGTTCAAAGGGGGAGCCGCTCTTGACAGCTCTCTTTCCTTCATTAACATCTCCCCATGCTGCTCCGTTGTTTTCCTTATCTCTCTCACTCCTGGGTGGCAGACCAACTGCTGATTCCACTGGTGCCAGCACAAGACAGCTACATCGTAATCTATGTGTATTCGTGTCACACTTCCAACTAAGATCCCTTGCTCATCTCTGAATATATTCACTCCACTTCAGAAGGCTCTGCATTCAAGATCTCCAAATCCCGTCACTGAATCTGTTTACCACATCCACTGCTCTAACATTAACAACTTGTTTTGTCACTTCCTCAGTGAGTTCAATCAGGCTTGTGAGGTATGACGTGCCCCATTCTGGCAATCCTCGTCAGACAATGCTTCTGCAAATGCTTGTAAATCCCACCGCTAAGAAACTTCTCCAAAAGTTTTACCACCACTGAAGTAAGACTCACTGATCTATAATTCCTAGGGCTATCCATATTAAGTTTCTTGAACAAAGGAATAACATTTGCCATCCTCCAGTCTTCTGGTACTGCTCCTGTGGCCAGTGAAAATGCAAAAATCATCACAAAAGGTGCAGCAATCCCTTCTCTCACTTCTCATAGTAACCTGAGGGCATATCCACTCTGTTTCTGTGACTTAACTATCTTAATGTTTTTCAAAAGTTCCCGCACATCCTATTTCTTAACATTGACAAGTTTCAGCATATTAGCCTGGTCAACACTGTCCTCATATTTGTCAAGATCCCGCTCACTGGTGAATACTGAAGCAAAGTATTCATTCAGGACATCCCTACCACTTCTGACTCCAGGCACGTTTCACCTTTTATCGCAGATCGGTTCTACCCTCACTTTACTCATCTTCCTGTTCTTTACATTCTGTAGAAAACCTTGCTTTCCTTAATCCTACTCTCCAAGGACTCCTTGAAGTCCATGCCATCTGTTCCTACCCCTACAGTAACCGTCAGGCAGTTGTGATTGCTCTCTCTGAATGCTCATCCACCCAGAGATTTGTCATCTGACCAGCTTCATTGCCTGGAACCTGATCCAGCATGGCCTCTCCTTTGGTCAACCTGTCTACATATTGTGTCAGGAGTCCTTCCTGATCCAGCATGGCAATCTGTCTACATATTGTGTCAGGAGTCCTTCCTGGACACACCTAACAAATTCTGCCCCATTTACACATTTTGCATTAAGAAGATGCCAATCTATATTAGGGAAGTTGAAGTCACCTATGACAACATTATGTTATGTTTGCACCTTTCCAAAATGTGTCTCCTGATCTGCTCCTCAGTGTCTGTTTTGCTACTAGGGATCTGTAGAATACTTCCAACGGAGTTATTGCTCCCTTCCTGTTTCTGACTTCCACGCACAGTGACTCAGTAGTCATGACAGCCTCCTTTTCTGCAACTGTGATAGCATCCCTGATTAGCAATGCCACCCCCATCTCTTTTCTCTCCCTCCCTGTCCCTTTGGAAACACTAAAACCTCAGAAAATCCAGTAGCCATTCCTCTCCCCGTGTCAGCTATGTCTCTGTAATAGCTACAACATCATAATTCCCTACACTGAGCCATGCTCTAAATTCTAATGCAGCAGTCTAAAGATTTTTACCTTTGAGGTTCTGCTTTTCAGCTTCCTACTTAGCTCCCTAAAGTCTCTCTTAAGGATCTCATCCCTTTTCTTGCCTATGTCATTCGTAGAAAAAAGGTACCTCAGAGCCAGACCTAGAACCAGAGAACTTGTCTCTGCGGCTTTCTCCTGGTAGGTCATCCTGTTCTCCCTCCAACATTAATCAAAATGGTATACCTGTTACTGACAGGAATGGTCACAGGGGTACTCTGCACTCTCTGCCTGTTCCATTTCCCTCTCCTGACAGTCACCCATCCACCCGCCTCCTGCAACCTAGTCCTTTGTTACCGACTAGCATGTGTGGTTCATTTGGCCTGAATGAAGTGTCGGAGTGACTATTGCGTTGGTATGAACTATTGAAACCAGGTTATCATAGGGTGAACTCCTAACAATGTATACCTTTAATATATTATACTCTACTTATGAATAACTGGATAATTACCTATTGATAATAGCCACCATTTGCATTTCTTTATTATTAGAAAATGTAATTAAAATATTAGAATATTAGAAATCAATTTTATTAAGATCATCTTGATAAGAATTAAATTAATATTTCTGGGAACCATATTTGACGTAGATTTGGGATTGATTTCAGCTATATATCTAATAACAAAAGACCAGCATTATGTTTTACACCATGGTGTTGTACACAGTAATATAACTCTGCTCCCCAGGACTGATAAATTCCAGACCTTAGCCACTTCTCTATAATGGATCACTGAGTTGAGAATTGATTTTCTTACTGAAGGAAAATGAGATAAAAATTATTCCAGGCTCATTTCATGCACTTCTTCAAAAAAGTATTGTTGGAAATTGGAAGCAAGTCAAGTGGTTTAAGAGCAAAGAGCCAGAGACGATTTACACTGTGTTTATCAACAGCTGTTAGTAGAGTGCTTGAAGTCAAACAGACATTTTTAAGTGCAAGTTGCATACATTTTCTTAGGCAGAGCTTCTGTGTATCTTACCTTAAAGTCTACATCTGCCCCATTTTTGCCAAATCTGTAACAGAGAATGGGGCAAAATTGGCTGCCAGTTAAGTGCTACTGTACTTCCAGGAAGAGATGCCAGACTTCTAATGCCTCTGACTGCATAGAATATTGAAGATAGAGCAATACTGCAAAGACCAGGCCTTTTGACTTGCAGTGTCTGCATTGACTATGAGGCCAATCTAAGCTAATTCCATCCGCCTGCACCTGGTCCATCTCTTTCTCATCCCTGTTTGTGCATGTATTAATTGGAATATCTATTTGCTTATTTTATATTTAGGTGCCCACAAGCCATCAGAAGGAAGGTGTCTATGATGTGCCAAAAAGCCAACCAGTGAGTCAAACCTATATCTGGTTCTAAGATAGCAATCTTTGTGTTTATGATCATTTATAGAGTTTTTATTACAAGATATTATATATTGCCTCCATAATCCTGTTTTTGAACTTCAGTTTGTCAGTTTATTAAACTCTATTAAAATATGTTTTCATCTGATCTCCAGTATTTTGGGTTTAACTTTAGCATCCATTTCATTAATGTCATAGACTTACAGCAGGGAAACAGGGTCATCAGCCCAATGGGTTCATGTTGGCCATCAACTACCGATCCATAATAATTTGTGTTCTCACAGTAAGTTCATTATCTTCCAGGCCCTTCTCATCTAAATACATTAAATATTGTGAACATATCTGCCACCATCATCATTTTAGGAAGTAAATTCTATTTCTGAACCATCTTCAGGGTGAAACAATCCTACCTCAAATCTCTATTGAATTTCCTACTTCTGAAACTAACGTCTCTAGTTTTTCAACAAAATGAATCTGTAGGGTTATGGAGAGAGGTCTGAATTGACTAAAGTCTGAAGTCACTGGATTGACTGAATTGCTTTCAGAGAGATCCAGTATGAACTCCACTAGCTGAATGGCCCCCTTCTATGCTGTAACAGTTAACTAAATATTGAAACAACTCTTTCAGTGCAAGGAAAGCATTAACTGAAAATCAAAATGCAAACGCAAAAATCTGAAATAAATACAGAAAATGTGCTGTAAAAGCGCACGTAGAAAGAGAAACAGAGTTGGTATTTCAGGTCAGTGACACTTCAATATCCTGGTGAATCTCTTCAGTACTTTATCTGTTTTCTAAACCACATCCTTCCAGTGGTATGATGACCAGAGCTGTATACCATGCTCCAAGTGTAGTCTAAACATTTTCCACAGCTCTAATATGACCTCTCAACTTTTCTAAAAGCTCCAGCTTATAAAGGCAAGCATACCAAATGCTTTCTTCAGTTCCCTACCCAGCTTCATATTGAAATTGTTTCAAAGGATACAAAAGATCCAAATTGATTTAGGAATCTTATTCTTAAGAGATCTATTACAGCCAACATAGTAATGTTGGAAATTTAACTGACAGGTAAAAAAGCGATGATATAAAAAGCAGGAGAAATCAATGCCAAGGAAAGCACTCAAATATTTGGAATTGCTTTCTGAAACAACCAGGTCTCTTAGGGTCTAAGGAAGCAATGTTGGATAATGTTTTTCTCAATATAATTAAGAAATGGCAAGTCATGCAGACTCTCCTGTTGTGAAGTATCTTTTCACAATCTGTCCATACCTCAGGAGCTCGGTGCTTGTGCTTGGCATATAGCACCACCTTCTCCTAGACATTCTCTTCTTATTGTCATAAACATTGTGTGGGTTTAGGTCCTGTGGTCAGCTTGCAAAAATAAGCTTTGATTTTTCATACGATGCTTGTTCTCCTTTACAGTTTTCTCTTCTCCTTATTTGAGAGTCAGGGAGGACTACAGCACAGACACAGGCACTTCAGTCCCTCTAATCTGTCCCATCAACCTGCACCAGACCATGGCCTTCATCCCTCTCCCATCTATGTACCTGTCCAAATTTCTCTTAACTGTTGAAATCGACCCCACATCCACCAGTTCTGCTGGCAGTTTGTTCCACACTCTCACCACCCTCTGAGTAAAGAGGATCCTCCTCATGTTCCCCTTAAGCATTTCACCTTTCACCCCTAACCCATGACCTCCAGATCTAGACTCACCTAACCTCAATGGAAAAAATCTACTTACATTTAACCTATCTACTCCCCTCATAATCTTGTATACCTCTATCAAATTTCCCCTCATTCTCCTACGCTCTAGAGAATCAAGTCCTAACCTATTCAACCTTTCCCTGTAACTCAGGTCTCAAGTCCTGAAAACGTCTTGTAAATTTTCGCTGAATGCTTTCAATCTTATTGATATCTTTCCTGTAGGCAAGTGACTAGAATAGCAGACAGTACTCTAAATTAGATCTCTCCAATGCCTTATACAACTTCAACATAACATCCGAACTCCTGTATTCAGTACATTGATTTATGAAGGCCAATGTGTCAAAAGTTCTCTTAATGACCTTATCTACCAGTGACACTACTTTCAGTGAATTGTGGATCTGTACTCCCGGACCCCTCTGTTCGATGCACTCCTCAGTGTTCTACCCCTGACTGTATAAGTCCTATGTGGGTTTGTCCTCCCAAGTGCACCACCTCACACTTGTCTTCATTAAATACCATCTGCCATTAGTCGGATGGAGCAGATCCCTCTGCAAGCTTTGATAGTCTTCTTTGCTGTCCACTACACCCTCAGTCTTGGTGTCAGCCGCAAATTTGCTGATCCAGTTTACCACATTGTCAACCATATCGTTGATATAGAAGACAACAACAGACCCTGCACCAATCACTGTGGCCAACCACTAGTCACAGGCCTCCAGTCAAAGAGACAACTATCTACTACCACTTTCTGGCTTCTCCCACAAAACCAATGTCTCATCCAATTTGCTACAACCCTGAATGAATTTTTTGAAGATGTGACAAACCACATTGATGAAGGTAGAGCAGTAGATGTAGTCTATATGGATTTTAGCAAGGCATTTGATAAGGTACTCCATGCAAGTCTTATTGAGAAAGTAAGGAGGCATGGGATCCAAGGGGACATTGCTTTGTGGATCAAGAACTGGCTTGCCCACAGAAGGCAAAGAGTGGTGGTAGACGGGTCATATTCTGCATGGAGGTCGGTGACCAGTGGTGTGCCTCAGGGATCTGTTCTGGGACCCTTACTCTTCGTGATTTTTATAAATGACCTGGATGAGGAAGTGGAGGGATAGGTTAGTAAATTTGCTGATGACACAAATGTTGGGGGTGTTGTGGATAGTGTGGAGGGCTGTCAGAGGTTACAGTGGGTCATTGATAGGATGCAAAACTGGGCTGAAAAATGGCAGATGGTGTTCAACCCAGATAAGTGTGAGATGGTTCATTTTGGTAGCTCAAGTATGATTGCAGAATATAGCATTAATGTTAATACTCTTGGCAGTGTGGAGGATCAGAGGGATCTTGGGGTCCGAGTCCGTGGGACACTCAAAGCTGCTACACAGGTTGACTCTGTGGTTAAGAAGGCATGCGGTTTATTGGCCTTCATCAACCATGGGATTGAGTTTAAGAGCCGAGAGGTAATGTTGCAGCTATATAGGACCCTGGTCAGACCCCACTTGGAATACTGTGCTCAATTCTGGTCACCTCACTACAGGAAGGACGTGGAAACCATAGAAAGGGTGCAGAGGAGATTTACAAGGATGTTGCCTGGATTGGGGAGCATGCCTTATGAGAATAGGTTGAGTGAACTCAGCCTTTTCTTCTTGGAGCGACGGAGGATGAGAGGTGACCTGACAGAGGTGTACAAGATAATGAGAGGCATTGATCGTGTGGATAGTCAGAGGCTTTCCCCCAGGGCTGAAATCGCTAGCACGAGAGGGCATAGTTTTAAGGTGCTTTGAAGTAGGTACAGAGGAGATGTCAGGGGTAAGTTTTTTACGCAGAGTGGTGAGTTCGTGGAATGGGCTGCCTACTGTGGTGGTGGAGGTGGAAACAATAGGGTCTTTTAAGAGACTCCTGGATGGCTACATGGAGCTTAGAAAAATAGAGGGCTATGGGTAAAGCCTAGGTAGTTCTAAGGTAGGGACATGTTTGGCACAGCTTTGTGGGCCGAAGGGCCTGTATTGTGCTGTAGGTTTTCTATGTTTCTATGAATGCCAAGCAGCTGAACCTTAGAAAAATGCTGAAGATAAGGCAATGGATGTTTGTCCACATGAAACAAATGTAGACAACATCCATTGCCTTGCCCTTATCAACTTTCCTGGTAACTTCTTCCAGTGTGTCCTGTCTGAACATCACCTTGATATTTTACCTGTCTAGTAATGTCACCTCTGCCCTCTTAATCCTTCCTGCTCAGTCACATCTAAAACAATCAAACCTGGAATACTGAGCTGCCAGTCCTTTCCTCCTACAATCAGGCTCACTAATGGCTACAATGTCATAGTTCCATGCCCTAAACCTATGTGTCCTTCCTACAATACCCCTTGCATTGAACTATACACAATTCAGAACATCAGCCCCACCATGCTCAACCTTTCGATTCCTGACTTTGTATGTAGGCTTATGAGAATATGTAGACTTATGTAGACTTTGTATATATCTTTCCTCACAACCACTTCACTATCTGCTCTGTCGCTGGTTCCCATCCCCTTGCAAAGCTAGTTTAAACCCTACTTTCATGGGGCAGTAGCAAACCTTCCTGCAAGGATTTCTTACTGATGTTATTCTTTCCTTCACAATTTTTAACTCATTAACTACCATGTTCTTTGTGATCCTCATTTCTGCTCCCTGCTTGCATCAATCTTTGTACTTTGTGTACAGTATTGGCCTTTCTCACCATTTTGTAGATGCGACGTAGAGGAAGGAAGGGAGAGAGAGAGAGTGAAAGTTATTGATGAAGGGACGTCTAGAGCTTTGGACCTTGGCAGAAAATGTTTAGACAGGGCTTGTAGAACATCAAAACGTAGAATGATCAATAGAGTCAAACATAACACCGGGAGTATAATTATTCTGGATTAATTTCAGACATTTCCCACGGAGAGGAATGGCAATGGTGTTCAAGGAACAGAATTGTATAAGGTACTAGTCTGTGCCTTCTATTTTCCCAAACATAGTTGGAATATATTGTACACGTTGAGAGTGGGCGAGCTCTCTGGCTGCCCGAGGATGGCCAATGGATCCAACGGGATAGCAGAGAGATAGAAATGGGATAGGACATATTAGAATCATGATTTGCTGATGGAAGGGAAGTGATCCAAATGAGAAAGACAGATAACCATATAAAATATAATTAATATTTTGAAAACTTCCATTGAATAATTAGATACATTTTCTTTAAAGGTCCTTTATTAGTTGTAACATTATAATAATAATCCAACATGGGTCCAGATATTAAGCAGTTTGTTACAACACATATTTGTTTTCTGAAAGCGTTTCTGTTTAAATGAGCACTACCTCATTCAGTTATATATAATTTTCAAGAATAGTGCATTAATACTGAATGATACAATCAGCTTTTGAGGGAAAATTCAATGCTGGATCATAAAAGGGATAACCACCTGTTAGTTTATGATACAAAATAATCCCTGTGCTGCTTATTATCAGTATGAAGATCAGTATGAAACCTAACAGGGAAACCAGCTAAGCTGAATGACCCTGGTGATAATAGAGAAAGCAAAGAATAAAGTTTCCATTTTGAAAATCCTATTTCAAAAATGGATTTGTTCCAATATTGTTCATTCAGTCCTCTTCAAGTATTCCATGAATGTGCCCTCACCCCTCCGACAAATCCCTCAAATTTCAGTGCTCTTTGGTACTTTATAAACATAGCACCATGGTGAAGAGATGTATTCACAGGCTGAATAAATATAGAAGTTAACAAAGGTAAAAAATGAATCAAAAATATTTCTGTAAAATGAAGCACTAACGTATTATGTCTTATTTAAACTCTATTAGATATGCTCAATTCCAGCAATTAGGAATAAAAATGCATTGCAGGAACAGAAAAAGTATTGTACAGTACTTTTCTTTGTTGATCATGAACTCTAGATTCCCATCTTTGCAAGTTCTTCACTCCTCTGTCTAAAACTGATCTGCTTCAACAGACTTATCTAGACAAATGCTTTCTCATATCTCTGTTAGTCTTTGGTAGAAAAATGTGATTGTTTTAAAAAGCAGGAAATCTGAAAAAAATAGAGAGCTAGAAATGCACAACACGGCAGGCAGCATCTGTAGAAAGAGAAAGAATTAAATGGGCTGGATCATACTGAGCCTCTTCCACATCTGGTGATCACCATCCATGGCAGATCAAAGGGAAACAAAATTTTTGTAACCGTGTGGCTTCTTCTAGTATGACTGCTGTAATCATTCTGCAAGCTGTAAGCGACAACAGACAACAGGAGGTTAAGGTCTCTTTCATGGCCTACTGATGGCTTTTAGAATACCACTGATGGTTAGAGACATTTTCAAGCAGTTGAAACAAAATATAAAAAATAACCTATGTTAAAAAAAATTAGTACTTACAATTAATTCAAAACATTGGTGCATTAGTTAAGGCGAGCGGATTTGGAGAGAGCAGAAGCAATGAGAGAGCTTCTCTGTATCTGCTGCCTGTGGCTAAGTGGTTCTGTCTAGACCTGTTGCCCAGTCAACAGCATGCCATTTGTTCATTTGTTCCTATCTCCACAAGAGCTCACTGATGTCCTTCAGTACTTTTTGTGTTTTTTGTTTCAGACCTCTGCCTGAGTTCTCAAGTTCCTGTAATAAATGTGCAGCCTCATAGCTGTCATGATTTTTTTCATTCTATTGACAAAGAATGAACCTGTGAATCTGTTCTTTTCCTTAAGTATCCATTCCAATACTTTTCCAGCCAGGTGTTGGAACTTCAAAGCCTTTGTTGTTGCTGTGTGCAAATGTTCTGTTGTTAGAGGACATTAAAACTAATGGTTACATTTTGATTATCTCAAGGTAATGGCTTCTTCAGTTATAAAGCAGAAGAGCAAGTTATTTCCTTTCCTGCATATAAGCAGTAACTTAAAATTCAGTCTTCTACGTAATATTTTTAAACTACTAAAGTACAAAGTAAGGTGTTATTAAATAAAATTAACATTTACAGATTGAGATATTGTTAGGATTTTCTCCCCTCTGTAAACTTTCAATTTCAGTGACTTGAGCAGCAGTGGCCTTCCACGGGTATCTGCTGTCTCTGGACATATTGCAAGTGACTCTTCCTCATGTCTTATCCAAATTTTATGTGCATTCCCACCGACCTTCAGCAGGAAGAGGAGAATATGGCAGAAACCCTAATATCCTGCTCTGTAATAAGGGGCAAATTGTAATGAGATGACATAAAAAGTTTGCTTTATCCTTCTCTATGATTCGATGTACACAGTATGTTTAGCCCAGCATCTGTCATCCTCCAGGTCAAACAGATACATCATCTAACCTGGGATGTTGCTCTTTAGCTCCAACACATGCTCACACCTCACATTTCAGCTGGAATCTTGCTGTCTCTGTGTTCTAGCATGCAGCATAGCACACTGTACTCTTAAACCAGGAAACTTGATGGTCTCTCTGGCTCCCACATGCATCACACCGTTTGCTTTATTTTAGTTTTTGCAGTCTCTGTGCTTCAGTGTGAATGGTCACATCATACATTTAAACTGGGATCTTGCTGTCTTTGACTCCAAAACACACACCACTTAATCTTGGATCTTACTGTCTTTATGCTCCTAATGTGCATCAAGCTACATTTTGTAGTTTATCTGGAATATTGCTGTCTCTTTGGCTCTGTGCCACGCCATACTGTTCCTGCTGAGAGATTGCTGTCTCTGTGCTCTGGCATTTACCTCATAGTAATGCCTGTTAATCCAGGATTTTGTTGTCCTTTTGGCTCTACAGCAATGTGTTGAACATTAATCCAGGATCTTGCTGTGTCTCTACACAGTAGCTCTACACAGTTTCTCTGGTATTCTGCTTTCTTTCTCTGTAACACACCACATTTTATGTTCAATCCAGGATCTTGCTGTCTGTATTTTCCTACACTGTGGTTGGAAGTTTACAATTCAGATAACTAGATCTTTTACTGATGTTTCAGATATTGGGAATAATAACATTCTTTTAAACAATTTGAGCATTTTTACTGTCGTCAGGTGGAATAAATTTGACAACTCTCCATAAAACATGGACACAGTAGGAGGGTATTTTGTCTTTGTATTAGTCAAGGAAGAGCTCTGAGCATTACCCCACTTTTCAGCTCTTGGTCTATAAATTTATAGATTCTAGAACATAGAAATCGTCATTGCATGTACACTAAATGCAACTTAATGTTTTGAGATTCTTTCTTCAACTGCTGCTAATCCATTTGCCTGGTATATACACTTTCCTTTAATAAAAATAATTTCTTCCTATCTACTCTATTTTGGCCTCTCATGACTTTATACCTCATGAATTAAAACCTCTCCTCAGCCTCCTTGAGAACAATCCATACCTTAGCAAGCTTTCCTCAGATCAAAGGTTCTCCAGACCTGGCAACACCTTCATAAGGCTCCCTTTTACCTATCTGGTTGTAGATTTGTCTTATTTTTCCTAACCTTCTGAGAACGCTCTCCACGTCTTTACCAAAAGAAACAAGCAGCTGCTCTTGCATGTAGGAAACGGTGAACACTAAAAGGAGGATGACAAGAATAATTGAGTGGTGTGTCCTTTCAATCTGCAAGGCAATACAGGGTAGCATGACTTCTTATTGTAGATGAAAAATCAATTTTGAATAAAGTCACATTGTATTTACTACCAAACTAAATTCATTTTAAATAAAGAATAGCTTCATTTCTGAGCAATTAAGGTAATGGCATCCAGTCATCTCCGGAGTTTCAATAATCGGTGGACAGTTCTCCTTACAAAATGGGACTCATCTCTCAAACATGAAAATGACCTTACTGTTACAGCATGTCGGACTGGTGGTGGAGATTGATGAGGAACAGAACAAAACTGATAAGGTATGTGCTGCCAGTAAATAGATTGGATGTAGCTATTTGTAGCATTGGGAAAACATACAAGTAGGGAAAGTTAAAATAAAAATGGAAAGTGCTGGATATAATCAGTATGTCAGGCCACATATATGAGAAAAGAAGAGGAGTTAATGATTCAAGTTGAAAATCCTGGATTGGAATTTAATTGCATGAGGTGTAGCATACTGAACTTTGTCTCCTTTGTAAAATCATCTAACTTTTACAGTACATTTTGATCTGCTACAATGAATTGGAAGTCTTGTCATTTTGTAAAGTGCTTTGGCGATAACTTTTCAATCATAACTTTGGAGAGTAAAGTATAAATGTTTTCAATTATCCCTGAAAAATCTGATAAATCTACCAGCAGATAGGCCAGTAGTCCTTTAGTAATTCATCCTTTCAGTGAGAGGTAAAGAAACTTGCTGGACCCTCGTTTAAAGGCAAGCAGTTCCTCTAATTGTGCTTCACCATTGTCCAGATAGGGGAATTGCACCTGCAGAACTGTCTTTATGTAACAGCTGAGAGTGAGGAAGTATTACAGTGGAAAGGTGAAGAGAAACAAATTAGTAGAACAGTCAATGGAAAATTTTAATCGGTGAGACAAAGTGCACCAACATATAATGGGTTAACCAACAGATAGAACAGTGTAGATATGTCAACAAATGGTAAGCCCAGATGACGTTACAGAAAGAGAGAGGGAACAAGGCCAAGGAAAAAAAGGAGAAAGATAATTTTGAATCAAAAGGGGGGAGGAGAGAGAGCAGCGTGCCGCGCGTGCGCAGCCCTCCGGTGAAAAATGATATCATATCCATTAAATAGGGGCCGTGGACAATTCTGATTTGATGGAGATGGATGTGAAAGAACAGAGGAACATCTGGAAAAATTTCTGAAATGCCAGTTCGCTGCCGCTGTTACTGCGTGATCAGGAATCTTTCGGAGGGAAGGCCTCAAAATCCCTGGCTTTCCCAGCTGTTTGCGACCGAGATGGAGGTTGAATCGTTCAGATAGAGATGGCGCTCAGTACTCAGTGTTGGAGAGCTGATTCGGAGGCTCGAAGTTTTCGGATGACTCAGAGATGGATTGTGGTCGGGCATGGCAGGGAGAGTTTTTCTTCCTTCTCCCGTCTGCGTGAGATGTGGGACATTTGAGAGACTTTGAACTTTTACTGTGCTCATGGACTTCTTCGTCAAGTTATGGTATTGTTGCACTGTTGTAACTATATGTTATAATTATGTGGTTTTGTTAATTTTTTTCAGTCTTGGTCTGTCCTGTGTTTTGTGATATCGCACCAGAGGAAATATTGTATCATTTCTTAATGCATGCATTACTAAATGACAATAAAAGAGCGTGTCTTCATAATCTAAAAAAAAACGATGCTGAGCAGGTGGATTAGCAAGTCACGTCAAGTATAATGCTAACGATGCCTGGGTCAGGATTTCAACTGTACATCTTCAATTGGAGTGCAGTTCAACTTATCCTGTACTGTGTGTTTGCTAAACAGTTCTGGCAACATAGGTACAGTGGAGGTGATGATGGAGTGAACCACTTAGTTACTGAATAATGCTGAGAGGCAGGATGTCAGTGAGGAACAGTAGAGGTCCCTTCGTTAACTCCAGTGGTAATGGTGGAGAAGCAAGTATATTTGACTGCAGTTGGTAAAATAAGAATGGAACCAGGTAAGAGAGGTTCCCTAATCTACGTTTGTAGATGATGTTGAAGCACAACTGGAGGAAAATGGGGGTCAGGAAGCTGCAAAGAGATTGAGAAGAGCAGAGAGGCATAGATCACCATAGATTAATCACAGAGCAATGTAAGCATTTCAGCACTATGACAAGGCCAAAAGCTTGGCCAAATCTAGGCCATTTTCGGGATTCAGCTAAGCAGTTGCAAGTAAAATGGGCTTAAGTTTGGAAAGCTACAAAACCTTTAAGGAATTTCTGCAATAGAAATGAATTCCAGGAAAATATGTTCCATTTGGGATACAAGAATCCAAAAAAAAGTTGGTAGTTTATAGCAATGTACCAGTATATCATAGGAAACAATTCATTATCTAACCTAAAGAAATGGGAACAGCATTTTTTTTTAATCAAGAGTTGATGTATAGATCTGAAATAAACCGGTGAAAGTTGTATATGGTGGAGTGTGGAGTGTGCATGGATGATGTCTTGTTGGGTTGTAATTTTAGAGGAAGTATGCAAAAAGATACTGAAGCATCTATAATTCTACTATATCAGTATGAACATTGCAAAAATATATATCTTGAATAGATAAAATGGAGCAATGGAACCTCACATACACAGTGGCCGTACAGATATCCCAGATTGATGTTTGCTAAGCTTTTGTTCCATTGAGGGGTATCATTTGAAACTAGATTATATAGTCAAGGAATGCTACAGACTAGTCTTGTGCACCTTCCAATAACTCAAGCAGGTCCCCCAGCCTCCCTCTTGATCAAAGCTGATATATGGGGCAAGAAGATTCAACTTAATTCTTTTAAAAATGTGAAGAATTCACATACCACACATTATTCTATTGTAATCCATTGTCAGAGTATCTATTAAAGCAACTATCAAACGTAGATCTTGTATTTCTCCTCATTTTTACATTAGTTGTGACTGTATTCTATAGATTCATTTACAATGAGCAAGGTTCACTTTACATCAGCTTGAAGTGAAGCTACGTGTGCTGTAAGCTTCTGTTGGTAATGCCATACTATATAAAAGAAGGTACGTATTCTAGTTAGCTCAATGGAACTGATATCCTGGTGTGTCTACACATGAAAGTACATTCTACTTAACTGCAATTTGGAAAAAGCTTTCATAGTTGGCCATTTTCTTTTAAGGTATGTACGGTATTTCTGCATTCTTCCCCTGTGTACCTATTACTTATTCTTAGAGGACATGATTGTTAAATGGGTGTTTTATTGTGGGAGTACTTTTAGCCATCAATAATGTCTATTTTTTGTCAGACTTTTATGAAATTTTCTGAAATTAAATGGCAGTGATTTATTAATCAAATTATTTACTCTGTTATCTCGGGAATGATTCCATATGACTTGTAGACAGTATGTAATGGTATATTAATAAGCCAGCTTACACTGTCTGCAGCACTGCAAAATGGTTCCGGCTGTGTAATTTCCTCGAGGTGTCAAGATGATGCACTCAGCTCTGTGTTGCTATTAACATTTAATGAGCATCTGCATGCTGGTGAGCAGAGCTCAATGAGTGTATTTAACCACCCATGGGCAGTTTCCCGACCAAAAATGTAGCAGAGACATGAGAATGTAATTCAGCCCTATTGGGTCTCATGCTGGTTGAACCAATAACAGCATCAAAGCCTGGTCTCAATCTGCATTTATTTGAATAGCAATTGAGTGTTAATAAATTAACGTAATATTACACTGGTAATATTGGTGTGAATACTTACTACAGATAACACCTTTCCTTTTGATGACTTGGCCCAATTTCCAGGAGATAAACCAACCAGTAATGGTTCAAAAACCAAATGTCCTGTACTGGCTAGTCCAATTACAATTATGTTCCCGTGTTTATGATGTAGTGCCGTAGCTATATAAGTTATTGGTCACACTCCACTTGGAGTACTGTGAGCAGTTTTGGGCCCTTGTCTATTTTTTCTAAGAAAAGATGCTCCGGCGTTGGACTGAGTCCAGAGGAGATTCGCAAGAATGATCCCAGGAATTAAAGGGTTAATGCGTGAGGAGCATTTGATGGCTCTGGGCCTGTACACATTTAAGTTTAGAAGAGTGAGGGGAAATCTCCTTGGAACCTATAAAATGCTGAAAGGCCTGGATAGAGTGGACTTGGAAAGGATGATTCTTCTAATGGGAGAATCTAGGACCAGAAGACACAGCCTCAGGATACAAGGACGCCCCTTTTAGAACAGAGATGAGGAAAAATTTCCTCATCCAGAGAGTGGTGAATCTGTGGAATTTGTTGCCACAGATGGTTGTGGAGGCTGTCAATTGGTATATTTAGCTCGGAGGTTGCTAGGCTCCTGATTACTCAGGGCATCAAAGGTTACAGGGAGAAGGCAGAGAAATGAGGTTGAGAGGAATCAGTCATGATGGAATGGTGGATCATATTGATGGGCTGAATGGCCTAATTCTGCAAATATGTCTGTTGGTCTCATGGTCTAAGATAGTATTCTCAGTTCTATACAAGTAAAAGTTGATTTGGCCCAGAGTGAAGAAAGCCAGGGTGTGATTTATAGAGTGAATGATAGGGCTCTGAGGAGTTTTATGGAACAGAGGAACTCAGTGCATGTGCATAATTCACTGAAAGTGGTGGCATAGGTAGATAGGGTGGTGAAGATGGTGTATAGAACACTGACCTTTATCAGTCAGGGTGCTGAGTATTGGAGTTGGGAAGTAATGCTGCATTTATATATATAAAACTTCGGTGAGGCTGCACTTTGATCGCATTATTAAGATAGAAAGAGTGCAGAGAAAGATTTACTGGGATGCTCTCAGGATTTGGGGGTCCAGGTGACAAGGAGAGGTTGCACTGACCACGACTTAATTCCCTGGAATGTAAGAGATTGAGGGGTGACACTTCAAAAGGGCAACAGTTATACCAGTGCCCAAGAAGAGCAGTGTGAGATCATCCAGTAGTACTCACATCTATAATGATGAAGTGCTTAGGAAGGTTGGTCCTGGCTAGAAACAACTCCTGCCTCAGCAAGGACCTGGACCCACTGCAACCTGCGTTTTGCCACAATCAGTCTATGGTTGAGGTGATCTCATTGGCTCTTCACGTGGCCTTGGATTACTTAGACAATACAAATACCTATGTCAGGATGCTGTTTATTGACCACAGCTCAGTGCTTAACACCATTATTCCTACAGTCCAGATGAAAAAGCTACAGAAACTAGGCCTCTGTACCTCTCTCTGCAACTGGATCCTCCACTTCCTAACTGGAAGACCACAATCTGTGTGGATTGGAAATAGCATTTCCACCTTGCTGACAATCAACACGGGCACACCCCAGAATGTGTGCTTAGCCCACTGCTCTACTCTCTCTATACCTATGACTATGTAGCTAGGCACAGCACAAATTTGCTGATGGTACAACCATTGTTGGCAGAATCTCAGATGGAGATGATAGGGTGTACAGGAGTCAGATACACCAGCTAACTGAGTAGTGTCACAGCAACAACCTTATACTCCACGTCAGTAAGACCAAAGAACTATTTGCGGATTTCGGAAAGGGTCTCTCTTCCACCTTGTGACTGAAGAAGTTTGGCATGGGCCCCCAGATCCTCAAGACCTTCTACAGGAGTATCACTGAAAGCATCCTGACTGGTTGTATCACTGCCTGGTATGGGAACTGCAGAGAGTGGTATGGACAGCCCAGTGCATCTGTGAATGTGAACTTCCTCCCCTGAGGATGTTTACAGCAGCAGGTGTGTAAAGAAAGCCTGGAAGATCATCGGTCACACCAGTCACCCCAACCATAAACTGTTTCAACTGCTTCCGTCTGACAAACGGTACCGCAGCATTCAAGTTGAGACCAACAGGTTACGGGACAGCTTCTTTCTACAAGCCATTAGACTTTTAAATTTACATGTCCGTACTTTGCGATGAAGTCATAACGCAAATATTTTTACTCCCTCACATTGTGGGATGGATGTAAGATATAAATAAATTCAAATTCTAATGAGGCAACATACTCCAGTCCTCATTGAGGGATCAGAAGTGCAGAGTGAGTAATTTCAAGATCCTGGGTGTTAATAACTCTAAGGACCTAACCTGATTGCAACATATCAATGCAGCTATCAAGAAGGCAAGACAGCGGCTCTATTTCATTGGAAGTTTAAGGAAAATTTACTATCACACCTAAAGCACTCGCAAATTTCTACAACTGTATTGTGGAGAGCATTCTAACTGGCTGCATGGTATGGAGTCGGGGTGGGGGGGGGGGGTTGCTACCACACAGGATCGAAGTAAGCTATGATAGTTGTGAAATTAGTCAGCTCTGTCATGGGGCACTGGTCTCCATTACATCCAAAACATCTTCAAGGAGCAATGCCTCAAAAAGGTGACATCCATCATTAAGGACCCCCACAACCCAGGACATGCTCTCTTCACATTGTTACCATCTGGAAGGGAAATACAGAAGCCTGAAGGCACACACTTGGCGATTCAGGAACAGCTCCTTCCCCTCAACCATCCAATTTCTAAACGGACATTGAACCCATGAGCAATACCTCACTGCATTTTTATTTTGTTTTGCACTGCCTATTTAGTTTAACTATTTTATAACCCCCCTGTCCGGATCAGGTCTCATTGAGAAGGCCACACTGAGAACATCGGATGTATATATAATACTGTAATTCATAGTTTTTTCCCTAATATTGTCAGGTATTGCATTGTACTGCTGCCGCAAAGTTAACAAGTTTCACGACATATGCCATTGATGTTAAACCTGATTCTGATTCTGACCTGATAGATATATAAGATCATGAGGGGTGAAAGTGTGTAGTCCTTTTTCCAGGGAGAGGTTGCTAAAAACGAAGTCATAAGTTTGAGATCAGAGCTGAGAGATTTAATAGGGGCATCAGCAACAGCTTCTTCACACAAAGGGTGCTACATAGTTGGAGTGAGCTGCCAGAAATAGCGGCATTAGCAACTTCTAAAAACTATTAAGTGAAGTATATGGTTGGGAGACATTGGCTCTGAGCCAAACATGAGCAGATGGGACTTGATCCCTCTGCAATTCACTTGGCATGGACATTTTGGGTCTGCTTCCTTGCCATATGAACCCTTGACTCGGTGTTAATAACCATTTCCAGGTTACTTCATGTTACACCAACACTGGAACAAGACCGCTGAGGAGTAACACTCAAAATGCTGGAGAAACTCCATGAGTCAGGCAACATCTATGGAGGGAAATGGCCAGCTGATGTTAAGATCCAGCCCCTTCATCAGGACTGGAAAGGAAGAAGGGAGGTAGCCAGTATAAAAGGGTTGGGGGAGGGAGCAGTGTAAGAGCTGACGGGCAATAGGTGGTTCGAGGTGAGGAGGGAAAACAGGCAGGTGAGGCAGGGAGAGTGTGGTAATGATGTCAGAAGCTGCGAGGTGATGGGTGGAGGTGACAAAGAGTTGAAGATGATGGAATCTCATTGGGGAGGACAGTGGACTGAAGAAAATAATACATGAGATGAGTAGGGGAACTAGAGGGAGGAATGTCTAGGTGATAGGCCAATTTAGAGTGGCAGGGAGAGTAAAAAGAAGGGGTGATATTGCCCAGATGGTTAAGGGAAAACAAAGGGGTGGAGCAGAGGGAAATGTTACCATAAGTTATAGAAATTGATGTTCATGCTGTCAGGCTAGAGAAAATAAAGTGTCGTTCCTGTAATTTGTGTCTAGCCTCAACTTGGCAATAGATGTCATTATTGACAGAGATGTCAGTGTGGGAATGGGAAGTGGCTGACCACTGGAAGATCCTGGTGGTTACAGTAGGCGGAACAAAGTTGCTTAATGAAGCAACCCCCCTCTCTGCATCGGGTCTCACTGAGAAGGCCTCACTGAGACACCGGATGTAGTACAAGACACTGACAGATTCGCAGGTGAAGCTGTTTAGGGCCCTGAATGGTGGTGAGGGCGGAGGTGTAGGGGCAGGTATAGCACTTCACGTGGTTGCAGGGATGTGCCTGGAGGGGGATCAATGGGGAAGGGCAAGTGGACAAAGTGAGTCATGGAAGTCTTGGAGTAAGTCATCTTAGCTTTGACTTTTGTTTCCAGAAGAGTGACTGTCATTGGGCAGTCTCAGGATAACAACATTTTAAACTGATAGATTGAGATTCCGTGTGTGCGGCACTTCTGCCACAGTTATACTCAATACCGGTACTCCATAAGGCAGCATTCTCAGCCTTCCTACTGTACTATTGTGCACTTATGACTACATGGCCACATTCTGCTCTAAGTCCATCCGCAAGTTTGCAGATGATACCACCGTGGTGAACCGTATCTCAAATAACGATGAGTCGGAGTACTGGAAGGAGATAGAGAGCAAGATGGTGCATTGAGAAGGGCCTTTCACTCAATTTCAGCAAAACTAAAGAGTTGGCTATTGACTTCAGAAAGCAGCATAGTGTACATACTCCTGACTACAATAGTGCTGAGGTTGAGAGGGTTGCGAACTTCAAGTTCTTAGGTGTGAACAACACCAGTAGAATGCCCTGGTCCAACCATGTAGATCCCATGATCAAGAAAGTTCACGAAAGCCTCTAATTCCTCAGGAGACAAAAGGAAGTTGGCATGTCCCTGTCAATCCTTATTAATTTTTATCAATGTAACCAAAAGAACATCCTATCTGGATTCCTCATAGTTTGTTATGGCAACTACTCTGCTGATAATGCAAGACACATCTCAGCATATCACGGAAACTAGCCTCGTCTTCATGGATTCTGTACTTATCATTGCCTCAGTAAAGAGACCAATTTAATCAGCCCAAAGGTTTTCTCTTCTCCCCTCTCTCATCGGGCAAAAAATACAAAAGCCCGGAAGCATGTGCCACCAGAATCAAGGGCAGCTTCTACCCCACTGTTGTAAGATTATTGAATGGTTCTTGACCTTCCAATCTATTTCGTTTTGGCCTTGGACCTTATTGTCTACCTGCAGTGCACGTTCCCTGCAGCTGTTACACTTGATTCTGCGTTCTGTCCTATGTCAATGAACTCTGCATTGCGTGAATAGTCTGCAAGGCAAGCTTTTCACTATACAGTGGCACTCGTGACAGTAATGAACCAATTGCATTTCCAATTCCAATTTTATATTTGATCCGTCGACAACCCACAAAGAATTCAATGAGAATCTCCTGCTCCCATCCCCACCTTACACAAACCCGACTCTTTCTACTCTAATGAGACCCAGCTTTCAAATGCAACATCACTCCCATTGATCCAAATCATCCTAATCGATTTTTTCCATTGCTTCCCATTCCCAATTCCTCTATCTCCCCCTTCCCATTAACAGATGATTAGCAATTTTTAATTAAAATTTCTTAAATAAGTTTTTTAAAATTAGAAAACACAAACATTATAGACAACTTGCTGCGAAGTATTTCCAGTAATTTCTGCTTTAAAACAATTGTACTTGTAATTAACTTATAAAAATTATAAAATGAATAAATCTTACAATTTTCTCCCTCACAGTCAGTCTTCTCTGTTCAGGTGAATAGGCTTGCCCTTGTCGCTCTATACCTGGGAAATAAACAGCAGCCCTGTGTGTGCTCCTACTCCATTACCTCCTGCACCTTCACAATCATCCAGTATGTTTGCAGCCTGTACGACTGCAGAAAGCTTTCTTAACTATTATAGAAGTATTATCTGTCAGGTGAAATACTTGGTAAAACCTTGCCCTACATCTTAACTGTAGCTAGTAAAATACAGTGGAATGCCAGTGTGCGGGGACAGAGCTCCATCTTTTTTTAAAATTCTCACCAAACTTAACTTGCTTTTGTACAGTCGGGTGTTTTATTCTTGAATCTTCTGAGAAGTATTCCTACTATGCATTAATCTGCACAATTGAAAGAGAGCAAAGATAAACAATGAAGATGACTTGTGTGGAAATTCAGAGATATTGGTCTGTAATTTAGTAACTATTAATACAAGCAGATCTTCCTTCTGTTCTAATCCTGGATTACAACTCCATTATCTACTTTTGTTAGTCATCTGATTAATCTGTCAGTGGACAGATGAAACCAGCAAAAGAGGAAGACAAATGTGATAATCTTGGGATTAAGACCATCAAAATGTTGAAAGAGTAGAGTATTTCAAATGGTGTTTTTGTTTGATTTAGTTATTAAACTTTGAGATATTAGGTTATTACAATTTGTAGAGAAATTAGTTAGCATAATATTTTAATAATATTTAGATTACAGCGTCTTGGGTTTTAAATTGTTCATCTATTCCAGCATTAAGAACACAAAGTCAAAAACATTGTTGGCGATCTGGTGTAATTATATCACAGAATAATATTTTACTGGATTAATATTACGATGTTTAAAGTAAACCAACATACATTCACTGGTTAATGCTATGCTTTTTTTTAGCTGCACTTAACTAATTTGATGCAAAATTTGACAATTGTAATTATGTATGGCACGCTTTCGATCGAGATTTTGTTGCCATAATTGTTCTCAATGGCGTTTGCTACAGAGAGGAAGAATGTTGCCCAGGTTTTCTGTGTTTTGGATGTGGACTTTCTTTCAGTTTTATAGTGCTTTTGTATTCTGTGTTTCTCACTCGATCTTTCTCATTTTTTGTGTGTGGGGGAAGAGGATTTGGGGGTCGATGCGCCTTTTCCATTTGTGTTCATTTTTTTGTGCGGGTAGGAGAGATTTGGGGCCTGATGATCGTGCTGCTTTCCATTTCTTTCTTGGTTTCATAACTATCTGGAGAAGAAGAACTTCAGAGTTGTATATTTTGATAATAAATAAACCTTTGAAGCTTTAGGCCAACTCTTATGAGCTTCAATATTCATATATGAGATTTCAAATAAGTGTATGTTTACGTAATGCAAAAGGCAGCATTATGAAATAGCCTGCCTTGAAATACCTCTTCGCTGTGTTATACCTGGGTAGATTGACCTAACGGAGGTCATCCTGATGATGTAGTTTTAGATGCAACTGAAATGCATTCATGCTAGCTGAAATATCTTAAGGATGGCTGAGCCCTGATGTGTAAACCTGCTTTCTTGGTAAAGATCCAAGAATAAACATCTGGTTTTCTTTCCTCAATCAACTATCAGGTATTTTCTGTATATAAGTGCTATAACCAGAAGAATTCCACCATCAAGCAATTTTCTCTGAGGCAGGCAGCTGTTTGTTGGCTCATAATCAGCATTAGTTTTATTCATCATGAATCAGTAGAGGGCAGTTCAGTCCCAAATTCATGCCAGAAGAGCTAATCTGTCTGTTCTATTCCTAATTTCCTTATTTCTCTCTGATCCAGAAACGTATTCTCTTTATCTCTTTCTCTTTTGTACATGCAGCACAAACATATATGCACACAATAATTCTGATTTTCAGTCTTTTGCCACCTACTAAGCGGAAACGTACAGTCTATTAGCCAATTCAGCTACCCACACATGCGATGTGGGAGGGAAGCAGAGCAGCCAATAGAAATCCATAGAGAGAATATGCAAACTCTAAACAGATAGCGACCAGGGTCATGGTCAGACCCAGTCCCTTTAACTATGAGGGACTAATTACCACACTACTATACATTTATATTTACCTGACAAAATTGGTCAGGTGATGCAGAGTCTCATGAGCTGCTGTTCATTTACCCCTGATCATTGCCATTCTCTAGTCACCTACCTTTCTGAATATAGATACGTAATCTACTTGGAGACATAAGCGAATACAGATGCTGGAATCCTGAGCAAAAAGAGAAATCCACTGAATGGTTCGAGCAGCATCTGTGGGGGTGGGGGTGGGGGAAGGAATTGTTCTGATGAAGAGCTTAGACCTGAAACATTGCCAATTACTTTCCTCCACAGATACCGCTCAACTCAATGATCCCCTCCAGCAGGTTTTTTTGTACATAATTTACTTACCTTGCAGACCTCCCAGTCTGACACTGTGGAAGTAAAACAGTGCAATCCAGGGATTGTGAAAAATGGGTGTCTCAGCACTCAGTAGCCCAGATTCCCCTGAGATGTTCTAAAAGAACGTTGCACAATGAATGGCATCGTGCTGTGCTTCTCAATGTGTAAATTATGTCAGGGTCACAAGGGTGAATCACACCAGGAATCACCCCATTGAATTGCCATTTGGTGTCATGTGACTGGGAGATGCAATAAATCACAGAGAACTTAGAGAAACTAACATTGAGCAGCCTAATTTCCAGACACTTTTGCTCCTTTCTTGTGCCCCAAAATGAAAGCGTTTGAACTTCTGTGACTGGGCTGACCTCCAATGAAGCTGTAGCCGTGTCAGAAGTGATCCATATGACCTCAACTTCCCTCAGCAAAGGAGAAGAAAATTCTGACAGCATTTTCACTCCACACACCAAGATTTAGTGATTCATACTGCCTTTCTTTCCTTGTCCTTGTTCTTTTCCATCAAATTGAGATGGTCTATTTGCATCAAAGATTAGCTTTATCTGTCACATGTTCATCAACAGAGCGAAACATACAGTGAAATATGTCACTTGCATCAGGGATGTCTTGGAGCAGCCACATTCTTGCACCAATTTACTACCCTAACTCGCACATCTTTGGAATGTGGGAGGAAACCAGAGCACCTGGAGGAAACCCACACAATCACAGGGATCACGTACAAACCCCTTACAGACAGCAGCCAGAAATGAACCCCCATCCTACAGTTGGCTCTAAAGTGTTGTACCAACTACTACTGAAAAATGTTATCTTTTTAAATTTGTGATTATAGTGGGTCTGATTGCATCTTGTTAGCGTAATGAAGGAAAACTATTTTGTGAGGAAGCATGTTGAACAAAATTAGTTTATTCTATCCATCGCAAGGATGCGGAGTAGCAAGGCTATCATTCACGTTTGCCCTATACAGATTGTTTAATGTCATTTCCTGTACACAAGTGTAAACGTGAATGAAATAATTGTTACTCTCGATCTCAAGAAAACCCACAAAAGATAAAGAACACAACAATAATAAAACAAACGTTAAATATAAATACATAAGATAGCTTATATACATAGATTGGTTTTGTGTCCTTAAAGTGACATTATGCTGTACTTACGGTGACTGACAGGAAGCAATAAAGTAGTGGTGGAGTTAGTGGGTAGTGGTGATAATCAGCCCTACTACTTGTGGAAAGTAACAATTTCTGAGATGGTGATGGACGTCCAATATAGAACAGGGGCTTTACACAGCTGTGCCTCTAACATGACAGTTTAGAGAACAATTAAGTGATAACAATGTTGCTGTGAGTTTGGAGTCACACAACCTGGTACAGATGGAAAGATTCCTTCCCAAAGCACAAGGCGAACTAACTAAGCTTATAAAGTCACTGGTGCTGATATTCCTACTTCTAATTCATTTCAAACTGAGCTGTTGTTCTCTGGATTATGAGATCAATGTTTTCTGAGAGAAGGATCACTTGGAGCTGGCCAGCTGATGTGAAAGATGTCCTTTCTCAAAACATGTATTAATAGGAAGCATTCTTGCTACTGAAATAATTTAAAGGGCGCATAATTCTTAGCATCCTGCATTCTTAATGTATAGTCATGATTGGGCCTTCTACCTTGAAGGGGTGAGTTGTTCATAAAATATTTTCTGGTATTCCAGATCAGTTTTGCAATCAGTAACACGTCTGCGGCAACCTTGTGCAAGGTACCCCAAACTATTAACACTCAGATAAAGAAATCTTCCTTCTTTCTCTTTTAATGTATCAGAAGATTAGAATGCCCTGGAGCTACAGTGACTAAGTAAAGTAGTTTTTGCAAATTCTGTTGCTATCAGATTATTCTGTGCTCTTTAAATGATCAGATTGTCTTTGATCTCTGTGGGGTACTGAACCACTACTGCGTTTATACAAAAGATGTTATACAGCTTAATGCTTACAATAATCTTGGTTGTGTATAAAATACCTTTATAGTCTTACTGGTGTATTTCCTTACAGACTATTAATCAACTGGACCTCTTTGGTGATATGTCAACTCCCCCGGACATCACATCTCCTGGGGTAGGTATCATCATTTTTAATGTCTGTCAATATCACTGAAATTTTGATGGCAACAGTTAAGTTCTCTTTGTTTGTTGACTACACAGAGAACTAGTCAAGGTAAAAAAAAAAGGACCAATATCCAAGGTCACATTTTAAACTTTTATGTAAATATTTACATCAGATTATTGATGCTATTTCAAATATTTCCACCACAATCTTAAAGGCTTAGATGAGAGCAGGGACGGTCAAATTTGACTGCTGCCTGGGATAATACTTACAGAAAATGCTATTAAATTCTATCGTTAAGGATAGCATTTATTTTGATTTTGAGAATCTTTATTATTGATGGTTGATTGTATTATTCAAGCCTATTGGATACATTGTTGCAGCTTTAAAATGCTGTTGCCATTTTTATATTACTATAGCACATGAAGGGAACATATCAGGTATTTCCATTTATTTGATGTGATGCAGCAGCAAAGCTGACAGTAAGTAGGTCATTGCTGTGAACCTTCAAAGCAACTTAGACGAAATGAATGGAAATATTTAAGTCCTGAAATCCCACAATGTATTTTTTTACTTTATTAGACTTAATTCTAGGCATATGGAAAAAATATCTAACAGTGATAAGGTGACTTTTGTAATCTCTCTGCAACCACAGGCATCATTCATAAAGCTCTTAATGCTATTGAAAAGCTAAGAATATTGAAAGCTTGGATTTTTTTATTTTAAAAATTGTGCTCAGCAAGTAGAGAGTCACTTGTGTTGTATATGGTTATCAATATTGTTAAGTCTACATCTTTTCTCTCTCATCCAGACCCCAGCATCACCAGCTAATGCCCTTGGTCCTGATGCATTTGCCTCAGGAGTTCTAAGTGCTCAGCCACCAGGGAGACCAGATTTGTTTGGATCTGTTCCATTCAGTGCTGCTGCTGTCCCCACAGGTAAACCAGCCTTTAGAGTAGACAAAATGGTTGTTGTGATTCATCTAGTGCAGTAATATAGTGGAAAACGCTTCCACTGCTGGCTAGCAGTCTTGCAAAAAGGAGAGCTGAGTGCGTAGGTCTCTCCCTGCCAGTACACAGCCTTTCCAACCGCAAGCCTCATGTAGTGCCTCCTCGCTGGTGACACATGGAAATTGAACTCCTTTCAGAGGACAGGGAGGAGGTCTGGCCCAGCAGACGTAGCACACAGGCCCACCGGTGTGTGGACACACCCTTGTGCTATGAACCTGATCCCCAGCTGTGGGTAAATAGCCCCACTGCCTTGTGGTCAGCCTCAGGAGAGATAAAGGCTACGGTAACCCAGGCTTCAAATCCAGAGTGGAGTCCCTAAGGTAGCTGAGCATCATTTAACATCCTTCTGGCAGCTCCTGCAGCCAAGTTGGTGCCAAATGTACTGCTTCATAAGCTTTCCTTTACAATACACTGATGAAGCTGAGAGGGGGATCTTGATGACTGGGCGTCTCAAGATCTCCGTACCCTCCACCAGTCTCATGATGATCATCATCACCCATTGTACTTCAAGACAGACGGATGCCAACCAGAGTAGACAGAGGATCAAGGATCAACTTTATTCACCGTGTATTGTATATTTACATATATTAAGAATTTGCTCTGGTGCATTGGTGCTATATGCCACAAAAGCAACAATATTCAACAATTATAAATATATAAAATAAAGTTAGTAATGCAGAAGTAGAATAAAATGTACAATATGTAAATACATAAATACCAACATGTATTTGCAATGTAAACAGCAAACTAAAAAGTGATTTTAAGTATTTACAGTGTTGTGCAGTGGCCGAGGTAATAGATAGAGGGGATGGGGTTGCTAACTTAGCTTGTTTACTTCCCAGTACTGATAGTACTTGGATTCGTCGCCTGTGGTAACTTGTCCTGTGACTGTGGTGTCATCTCTGTCAACACCATTGAAATTAACAATCCTGCTGGTTCATGAAAAGTTCAGTGCATTAAGATCACTTCTTCTGGAGACCTTATACAATCAACTGGATGCTGACTTCATCCCTCCTCATTTCATCTTCTGAAACAAGATCGTTCAAAGTTTATGTCTTATCTACAAAGAGAGTTGGTGCTAAGCTATATATAAGCTATATAGCTGGTGCTAACCTGTCCCTCAATGTTGCAAAAACAAAGGAGCTGGTTGTGGACTACAGGAAGAATGGAGACAGGCTGATCCCTATTGACAATGTATCTAGGGTTGAGAGGGTGAACAGCTTTAAGTTCCTCGGCGTACACATCGCCAACGATCTCACGTGGTCTGTACATACTGGCTGCGTGGTGAAAAAAGCACGACAGCACCTCTTTCACCTCAGACAATTGAAGTAGTTTGGTATGGGCCCCCAAATCCCAAGAACTTTCCATAGGGGCACATTTGAGGGGGTCCTGACTGGCTGCATCATTGCTTGGTATGGGAACTGTACTTCCCTCAACTGCAGGACAGCCCAGCACATCTGTAGATGTGAGCTTCCCACTATTCAGGACATTTACAGAGACAGGTGCGTAAAAAGGGCCTGAAAGATCATTGGGGACCCAAATCACCTTAACCACAAATTGTTCCAGCTGCTATCATCCGGGGAACAGTACTGCAGCATAAAAGCCAGGACCAACAGGTTTCTTCCAACAGGGCATCAGACTGCTTAATTCACACTGATACAATCGTATTTCTGTGTTATACTGACTGTCCTGTTGTACATACTATTTATTACAAATTACTATAAATTGCACATTGCACATTTAGACAGAGATGTAACATAAAGATTTTTACTCCTCATGTATTTGAAGGATATAAGTAATAAAGTCAATTCAATTCAATTCCAAGACGTTAAGACATATGGTTGTTACTGATTGCCTTATTTGACATGACATATCCCTAGCAATTAAGGGCAAATTGTCAGCCAAGACTTGTCTTTAACGTTCCTTTTTATGATTGTTTTGACAGGGTATGTCACAATGGGAGCTGTACCACCTGCCGTCTGGGCACAGCAATCAGGTGCCCAAAACATCATCAATCCTTTGTTAGCTGGAGTCCAGCCGACAGCATGGGGACAGCCAACTTTATTTGCTGTACAGCAGCAGTGGGCCCCTGTTGGAAGCCCATTTCAGCCAACTGTCTTCATGTCGGCACAAACTCCAATGCCACTACAAACTGCCATGTTCAAAGCAGCCTTATCTGCTGGACAGCCCACAATAGCCAGCCATCAAGAGGAGAAGTCCAAACAGAAAATGAGCAAGGAGATGTTTAAAGATTTCCAAATGGCCAAACCCCCAACAGTTCCATCAAGAAAAAATGAGCAATCTTCTCTCTCTTGCACCTCAGATGCCTTCTCAAGCTACTTTAACAAAGTGGGTTTGGCACAGGAGATAGACGATACAGATGACTTTGATATTTCTCAGTTAAATCTTACCCCAGCAACTTCCAACTCCACACCATCATCAAACAATTCACGTAAGTTCCTTAAATTTTACTATCTTCTCTTTCAACTGTACGTGAACTTCTAAGAACTGCTTTCCTTGTTGGGACACTGAAGAATGTGTTTCTATCATTCACCCTAATCTTGTTGCATTGCTTAGTGCTGTAAGTCCGTGTCACCCTCCAACATATTGTTTTGAAGAATGGCTTGTTAACATTTTGCCTGTCTGTGGGGCAAAGATCCACAGATCTCTGTCACTCTCGGTAACATCCTACTGAGACATCGTCTCTCATTCTTATAGTTTGTATTGGAGCTTGGATCCACAGGTCTCTGTCACTCTCCACTATATCACACTGAAGAATGGTTCCACAGACCTGTCACGTTACACTTTAAACGTTGCAGAGCTTCCTAACACTCTCCAATCCCATATCCTATGAATGGTTCTGCAGTTCTCTGTCACTCTCAGATTCTTGTCACTCCACGGTACTGGAGAATGGTTTCACAGGTCTTTGTCACTCTCGAGCACACTTTACATGAGCATGGTTCTTCAAATCTCATTGTTTTCCAGTAATTTCTGTCAATATCCAAGTAGAGCTGAATCCAAATGCCTGTTTTTCTTTCATCTGAGAATGTAAACACAGTTGAACCCATTTCTCCCAATATAAATACAGAAAATGTTGAAAAAAATTATCAGAACAGGGAAGAGAAATATTTACTATTTCAAGTCTGACACCCTTCCTCAGTATGAAGCAGGAAAGAAACAAGTTGGTCTAGGCAACAGAGTAGCTGAAGAAAGTTGATGGGACCAAGAAAATTTGTCTAATCAGGCAAGACAAGGCATTTTGAGGCAGCTAAGATCATATTCAGCTACTTTGTGTAACATGTTGCTTCTATTATTAATTCAGAATGATATGGGATGGTGAATTGAAGTGGCAGGCAACTGGAAGATGAGGGTCACACCTGTGGACTGAGCACAGATGCTACACAGGGATCTCTCAATCTGTATTTAGTTTCTCCATCGCAGGGGAAACTTCATTATGAACACTGAATGCTGTACATGCTTTGGATCATTGAGATTGGAGGAAATACAAGTGAATCACTGCTTCACCTGGAAAAAGTGTTTGTGTCCCAGGATGATGGGAAAGGAAGAGGTGAAAGATGGGGTGTAGCACTCTTGGGATTGCATGGAAAGCACCAGGAGGGTAGGCACGGACACGAGTAGTGTAGACCAGGAAGTTCCCTAGAGAATGGGCCCGTCAAAATGCTGCAAGCTGTGGGGAAAAGCATAATTGTCAGTGTTGGAACCTTGATGGAGCTTGTAGAAATTACAAAGGATGTTGGTGCTGATCCCCGATCTCACACACATAGATTTTCATTAAGGTCATTAAACTGAACATTGAATGCTGACTATTCAGTCAAAGGCAAAACCTCTGAAAAACCATCTCCCTTTAGTTTTCTATCATGCTTTGAAATGCTTTTAATCGATATGACACCTGGGAATCTAAATCAGCTTTCTTGAACAATACACATTGAGGGAGAAATCAGCAGAAAGTTCATTCTAAAAGGCAGCACAAACTAATTCTAGATTTAATGGCAAATGTGGCTATACAAGGTCAAACTTGTATACATATTAGCTACTGATGATGATTCCAGATAGTTGCAGTTGTACATTACTATTGTTCAGCTTGCCATTGTTGCCCCTTTAAATAACTCAGCAGCTTTTAATGGTAATTGTATCAATGTGTGAAGGATCATTATAATGAGAGCACACATTAACAGGATACAAAATGGGTTGGATCGTTCTACATTTCTGAGCATGTGCTTTAAGATGCATTAACACGTCCGGTGTTGGAGTATCAGAACACAATTTTTTAAATGGCACCTTGTTTCTCTCTGTTACAATGTAACCAAGTAAAATATCTCTTTATAAAGAATCTTTCATGCTAAATTTATTGGTGGAATGTTTTGATATTGTTCGAGTGGTCAGAAGGAGTCATCTGCATGGAACTACCTTAAAGGGAACGCTAGATGAACAAAGTTCCCAATGCTGGCCTCATTTCTGCTGAGATAGGCCTCCCTTTAGTCACATGCAAGTAGGCATGAAGACGCTGAAAATCTGTGTCAGTGCAAGTGGCCCACCTGACTTCACAAAACACACATACATGTTTGAAAAACGCAGACGGGGTTCTGCATACTCTTCAGCTCCACTTTAGATGATCTGGCTCCTCTGACTCCTGAAGCAGGATTTCAAACCGCATCATCGACAATTCCTTTCCCTCCACAGATGCTGCTCACCCACTGAGTTTCTCCAGTTCAGCATCTGCAAGCTCATGTGCCTTGTCTGTACATCTATCTGACAGATTAATGGAGAATCTGGAACCAAAATCAGGAAATTCAACAACACACCAATTGTTCAAGTTGCACAACTTCTTTTATAGCTATGTGAAAAGAAAAAGATTGGTTAAGACAAATGTAGACCCCTTACAGTCAGAAACAGGTGAATTGATCATGGGGAACAAGGACATGGCAGACCAATTGAATAATTACTTTGGTTCTGTCTTCACTAATGAGGACATAAATAATCTTCCGGAAATAGTAGGGGACTGAGGGTCTAGTGAGATGGAGGAATTGAGGGAAATAGATGTTAGTAGGGAAGTGGTGTTAGGTAAATTGAGGGGATTAAAGGCAGATAAATCCCCAGGGCCAGATGGTCTGCATCCCAGAGTGCTTAAGGAAGTAGCCCAAGAAATAGTGGATGCATTAGTTATAATTTTTCAAAACTATTTAGATTCTAGATTAGTTTCTGAGGATTGGAGGGTGGCTAATATAACCCCACTTTTTAAAAAAGGAGGGAGAGAGAAACCGGGGAATTATAGATCGGTTAGCCTAACATCGGTGGTGGGGAAAATGCTAGAGTCAGTTATCAAAGATGTGATAACAGCGCATTTGGAAAACAGTGAAATCATTGGACAAAGTCAGCATGGATTTGTGAAAGGAAAATCATGTCTGACGAATCTCATAGAATTCTTTGAGGATATAACTAGTAGAGTGGATAGGGGAGAACCAGTGGATGTGGTATATTTGGATTTTCAAAAGACTTTTGACAAGGTCCCACACAGGAGATTAGTGTGCAAACTTAAAGCACACAGTATTGGGGGTATGGTATTGATGTGGATAGAGAATTGGTTGGCAGACAGGAAAGAAAGAGTGGGAATTAATGGGACCTTTTCAGAATGGCAGGCAGTGAGTAGTGGGGTACCGCAAGGCTCAGTGCTGGGACCCCAGTTGTTTACAATATATATTAATGACTTAGACGAGGGAGTTAAATGCAGCATCTCCAAGTTTGCGGATGACACGAAGCTGGGTGGCAGTGTTAGCTGTGAGGAGGACGCTAAGAGGATGCAGGGTGACTTGGATAGGTTAGGTGAGTGGGCAAATCCATGGCAGATGCAATTTAATGTGGATAAATGTGAGGTTATCCACTTTGGTGACAAAAACAGGAAAACAGCTTATTATCTGAATGGCAGCCGATTAGGAAAAGGGGAGGTGCAACGAGACCTGGGTGTCATTGTACACCAGTCATTGAAAGTGGGCATGCAGGTACAGCAGGCGGTGAAAAAGGCGAATGGTATGCTGGCATTCATAGCAAGAGGATTCGCGTACAGGAGCAGGGGGGTACTACTGCAGTTGTACAAAGCCTTGGTGAGACCACACCTGGAGTATTGTGTGCAGTTTTGGTCCCCTAATCTGAGGAAAGACATTCTTGCCATAGAGAGAGTACAAAGAAAGTTCACCAGATTGAGTCCTGGGATGGCAGGACTTTCATATGATGAAAGACTGGATCGACTAGGCTTATACTTGCTGGAATTTAGAAGATTGAGGGGGGATCTTATTGAAACGTATAAAATTCTAAAGGGATTGGACAGGCTAGATGCAGGAATATTTTTCCTGATGTTGGGGAAGTCCAGAACGAGGGGTCACAGTTTGAGGATAAAGGGGAAGCCTTTTTAGGATGGAGGTTAGGAAAAACTTCTTCAGACAGAGAGTGGTAAGCCTGTGGAATTCTCTGCTGCAGGAAACAGTTGAGGCCAGTTCATCGGCTATATTTAAGAGGGAGCTAAATATGGCTCTTGTGGCTAAGGGGATCAGGGGTATGGAGAGAAGGCAGGTACAGGGTTCTGAGTCGGATGATCAGCCATGATCATACTGAATGGCGGTGCAGGCTCGAAGGGCTGAATGGCCTACTCCTGCACCTATTTGTTTCTATGTTTCTATCCCCAATGAGCAGCAACATGTCACTTATTTGGGTAGCACAAAGAAAAGTAGTGCTACTGGATCAGATTTCCATGGCACAATCTGCTTGAAAAGATCTTGTTTGTTAGATCTGTTAATGTCTGAAGAATATATGTTTTGTAAGTCATGGGTCCACAGGAAAGGCCAGATTATATGAAGTAGAACATCAGCAATGTCAAGATTAAGAAATGGTGGCTGATGAACTGCTTGCTGGACTTTTTCAAGTGAACAGGTTGTAGAGGAAAGAAGGTTAACTTAAAACTACAAAATTTTGAAAGATGGATTGAATGATTAATTGATATTTGGTTTATTATTGTCTCTTGTATGCACTGAAGAAGTTTGCTTTGCATGCCATCCACACAGATTATTTCAAAACATAAGAACATTGAGGTAGTACAAAGGGAAAAGTGTTAACGAATTTAGAATGTAGTGTTACTGTTATAGAGAAAGTGCAAAACAGGTAGACAGTAAGATGCAGGGACCACAACAAGGTAGATTGTGAGATTAAGATTTTTGCTTTATCATGCAAGATGCCTGTTCAATTGTCTTATTACAGCAGGTCTGAGGCTGTCCTGGAGCCTGGTGAAGTATGTTTTCAATATTTCGTACCTCCTGCCTGATGGAAGGGAAGAGAAGAATAAAGAATAAAATACAACATCCAGTAAATAGCCTTCCAGAATATCATAGATTTCCAAGTCTACTGTCTTTTCTGCTAATGCTAATCCAATGAATCCCTTCAATATGAATGTATGAATTCAGAGTAGGACTGGGCTTTGTGGGCCTTTGAGCCTTTTCCTCCATTCAATATGGTTATTCTGACTGTAACCTCAATTTCACATTCCCGTTTACAGTACCTTTCACCAAATATTGTCATGACAAATCAGGAAAGATGGGTTTTGATGTGAATTCAGGACCAGAATGACCTACAGTACTGTGCAAAAGTCTAGGCACATATATATAGCTATGGTGCCTAAGACTTTTGCACAATACTGTATTTGTCAACATGGAGCAGAGAGTGAGTTTGTAATTCTGGTAGGTTGTTGGGAATAGCGAGAGTGGAGCACTGTGGGAGAGGTGTGGGACAGGTGGCAGGGAAGGAGTGCTAGGGGCAGGGGCTGGCCTTGGTGCAGACACACCCAGCTGTGAGACACCAGGCAAGCTCACAAACAATTGGTTTATTGATCATTGCAGAATATCTCTCTATGGCTTCCCACCCCCTCCCTTCTCCCTTCCCCTTTTTTAACCATGATTCCTGTCTTCTGGCCCCCTTCCCACTCCCAGTCTACAATAGAGACCCATATCAGAATCAGGTTTATCGTCACTCACATATGTCATAAAATTGTTTTATTTGCATAGCGCTACAGTGTAATAAAATTAATACAGTACGTTGCAAGCCTAGTTTGATTGCAAGCTAGAAAAGAGGAAACATATCCTATGTTTTCTCCCTCCATTTCTGGCTCAACAAGAGCTTACGGAGTTCAAGATGGAGTGAGGGAACAGACTTGTGGAGCGTGATTGTTTGAAACAGCAATTTATCTATTGCTGTCATTTCAGAATGTGTGTAGAACAGTGTACAATTATCCAATAGTAATGGACGAATTGTTGTTCCATACACTTGTGGATGGTTAGGAACAGCAATTTATCCATTATCAGAGGGGGGATCGTTGACTCAGACCATGAGAGGCCTGCATCGGACATTTTCATGCCTTACAAGGCACAGATTGGAAGTCTGTGTGGGGCACCACTCCTCGCACAGACACTAGAGCAATGTGTGATTAAGTGCCTTGCTCAAGGACACAAACACATTGCCACAGCTGAGGCTCGAACTAGCGACCTTCAAATCACTCACGAACGCCTTAACCACTTGGCCATGTGCCCACACAACTTATCAGAACTTACCCTTCATTGCTTGTTCATAGAGGAAAGGAATGTGGAATTATATTTTATTTATCTTTCGTTATTATCATTAACAGAGCATTGAGTTTTGTGACTTTTTGTAATTTTAAGTGAATTTATTTTAACAAAATCAATTTTGTTCACTGGTAATTTATCTTTCTGTCCTCTTGGGTGTAAAGTTAGGGAAATGTTTTCACAATTAGGCTAAGTCATTGAAATTGTCCCGCACAAGAACTATTTATCTTCATTTAATACCTTCTGTATTTTAATTTATCTTTACCCTCCCAGCTCCAACTTCATCTCCACATCAGCACACACCTTCTGACTCGCCACACCGCCACACACCTGGGGCGTCTTCTCAGCGGAGCACACCTGCAGCATCTCCCCATCAGACCTCGCCCACCTCATGCTGCCATCAGAACACCCCATCCAGGTCACCTGCCTTGCACCCCGATGGAACTGCACCTGATGGCCAAGGGGAGGCTGAGTCAGATAACCTGAGCAGCAGCAGAGTGCAAGAGGCTGTGAGTATTAAGCCATCAAGTGAGTGGCTTCATCATTTGGTTGTATTAATGTTATAGTAGTTAGCTCTGCACTAAAGAACGATGTCACGTTTTAGTGGCCCATGTGAACAGTGTTCAGGTTAGGCATCACAAAGTTTGTGTCACACTCTACCTGCAATTAACCTTGGAAGACTTATTCCCCTTTGTAGGTTTGGCATTTTCATTACTAACACCTGCATCCTTGTGTTCTCCCTGTAGGTGATTCTTATTCCATGGCAAATTATGAGTAATTTTGTATCACTATGAGCGTTTCCTTGACTCTTTTAAAATTATTCTTCTCACCAAACAGAGAATGGACTGATTGTCATTCAGAGCTGAATTTGAATGGAAGTCTGACAAATGAAGGTGTAATTTGATAACTGATAGAATTGCTTAAAAACCATAAAGGCATATTTTGTCACCACAGTTTATGGCACAGAAGGTGGTTCTCTCATTTTCCCGAATTCCTAGAATTCCTATCCTAGAGTATAAATTGAGGTGTTAGGAAAATGTGGGAAAGTGAGATTAAAAACCAGCGAAAATCATGAAAATCAATGAAAAATACTCAAGTAGGAGGAGTTTAAACAATGTAACAGTAATGTGGGGGCATTTTATTACTGGTGCAGAGAGATTTATTCTTTATTATTCCCCTTCCTCCAGCAAATTCTGCACTGGGTTATTATCTAAATGGACACAGACTAAAGTGTGTGAAATTCTGAGGGATCTCAGGGTTCTAGTCCATGAATTACAAAGCAGAAAGTTAACAAGCAAGTCCAACAGGTAGTTAAGATGGCAAGTGCAACACACACAAAAAATGTTGAAGGAACTCAACAGGTCAGGCAGCATCCATGAAAATGAGCAAACCGTAGATGTTTTGGGCTGAGATATCTAGGCCGTTACTGCAAAGGTTGTGGAATGTGAGAATTAAAGAGGTGTTGTTATAGTTGTACAGAGTGTTGGTGAAGCCATACCTGGGGTACTGTGCAGTGTTTTGGTCCAAAATACGATATGGGAGCTTTGGAAACAGTTCAAAGGAAATTCACCAGTCTAATTCCTGGAAAAAGAGGGTTGGTCTTTCAAGAGAGGTTAGACAGTATATTTCTTCGAGTTTAAGAGAATGTTGAGTATGATACTCAATCATAAGATTCTAAAGGGGCTTAAAAGGTCGATTTTGAGATGCTTTCACTCGTGAGACAGTCATGAACAAGGGAAGATGGATACAAAACAAGGGGCCAGTCATTCACAACTGAAGTACACATAAGTTCCTTCTCCTGGAGAGTAGTGAGCCTCTAGAAATCTCTGTCCCCAAGTCCTGCTCACTGGATATGCTTAAGGTGGAGATACCTACAGATAAATATTTGAAAGACTGAGGTGTTGTGAGCAATGGGCAATCAGCTCTGAAGAATAGTTGAGGCCATCATAAACAAACCATGATCATGTTGAGGGATGGGCAGACTGGAGAGGATTCTTTATTCCATTTTTTGTGTTTTTAAGTGTATTAAAAATTGGGATATTGGAATAATACAACGGATTATTTAATATAAGAAAACATATCATGTCAGTAATCCAACTGTAGTGGATACTGTTACAGGACGTGTGCTGAATTTAACAAGTAATTAGTCTCATGATCTCACAGCAGAATACTTAAAAGATGCATTACACTATATTTTTCTTTGAAAAGAAGTAACAGCAGATGGATACAGTTCAAGGAAATACTTCCAATATTGTAATGATTCCCATAGCTTTAAGAGATTACAAAACTACATACAGCTAATGGATGATTTTGGGACTGTAAACACCCCCATATTATAGGCAACCAGCGGTCACAAGTCACGACAAATAGCACTGAAATAAACGTTTTGAAGAGACTTCCATTAGAGGGCAAACACATGAAGTACTCTATGGGTTAGATTAGTGGTACAAGTGAAATATAGAAGGATATATGATGAGATAAAAGGACAAAAGATGGATATGAGGAAATTGGCATATTGTCATTTGAAATCAATAATTATGCCAACTGTTGGCATTACTGTATTTTTTTCCAGTGTTGTTATGATATTTCTGCTACTGAGATTTCCTTTTCCTCTTCCATAGCTTGTTAGTTCAGAAGCACCTTCAAGTGCTGATGCAGTCGCTGACTCGCTTGGTGATTCTTTCACCCCACAGGTCGGTAGCTAGATAGAAGAGGTTGGGGTAGGTATCTCTTTTCTCTTTCCTAGGTGTGCACGCATCTCACTGCTGCTGATCACTGCGACCCATGGATTGTGGTTTGTTTTGGTTGTATTCTCATCTTTTGTGTGCATATTTTCTTTGAACATGGCTTGTTTTCATCAGTCTTCATAACTGCATGAGCCTGCACCAGTGGAATGTATGTACTGTAACAGGATTCATACCGTGTTCATTTTAGACATTATGTTCTGTAGACCTGCTAAGGATATACTCATTGATGTCTGTTAAGCTCCAAACTGCATTATTACTGAATGCTTTTTTAAAATAAAGTAGATAAAGAATCAGCATTCCCAAACTAAAATTTGAAAGTTCAAATCAATGGTTTGCAAAGTTTTGCAGCTAATGAAGTCAGTCAGGACTGAATGAATGAAATGCAACTTAGGTTGGTGACAAGTCAGGAAAATGAAGTTGTTGAGCAGAAATACAACTCATTAGGTCAAACATTGGCAGTGAGACTTCAACTGGGATAATAGATTAGGCTTATTCTCTGAGCAAAAAGGGATGGTGAGAAAGCACATTGTGCCAAATGTGGCAGAGACTGAACCTGAGCTACTTAGGACAGACAGATAGAACATCTAAACAAAATAAGAGACAGTTTGATAAGAATGTAAAAGCACATTAATGCCAGTAGGAGCATTGAAATAGGAAGCCATCGGCTTGCATATTGATGATGTCACTCACTGGCATTAGGATCATGGATAATAAACTGTTAAAAGCACAATTTCAAAGTACTTTTGAACAAATATTACTATGAGGTAGATTGACTTCATTAATCAGGGCACATAGATTTTATAGCACTTGGCTAACTTTCATTAAATTCATTTCAATGGAATCAAAAACAGGCAAGAACAGGCCAACATAATTCAGAATACTGCCCAGGCCAAGCAGATGAATTTTATCCTTATCCCTCCAGATACTTATATATGTTTAGTGGCATTTATTGGTGTATGAGGGTGAAAGAGATTAATGTGCATGTGCAGTGTGATGGAAAAAGAAGTTTCTGAATTTAACATGTGTCTGTCTGCCCACAGGCAGTAGAGCCTCTCTATGCCCAGATAAAGAAGAGCAAGAAATAATCAGCTGAAGCCATGAGTGTGCTACAGGAAAACAGTGAACTGTTCAACATTGGACCAGAGAGCAAAATAAAATCTATCGGCCTCACCTGAACCTCCCTCAAAGCCGTTCTGTTTTGGCAGAAAAACAAAACAATGAAGGAATAGTGGTTTGCCTTATCGTTTGTGCAAACAATTGTGACAGATGCTGATTTAAAGAATTAACTGCTGACTGTGCCAAGGTCAAAAGGGATGAGCTCTCTATCCAAAGGGCCCATTAACAGTTTGCTGCAGATTTGGAACTTTTTAATAAGAAATCATGTTCTGCTAGAAATAATTGCTTGAGAAAGAAACAGAGAGCGTATTTGAATCTTATAGCAATTTGGATTTGTCATCCAAGGTCCAAGTGCTCACTGCTGAATCACTATGCAGATATCAACCTCTCTTCTATGTTCTTTAATGAAAAGTATATTCATCATTCACCCACAAAACCAGAAAAAAAAGATTCTTTTTTTCAAGAAGCTGCAAAGTCAACATAATTTATAGCAGGACATTAATAGCATGAATTTGTAACCGAGTACAAATTCTGACATTTTCAAAACAGACAGAACTCTTATCACTTTTGTACAATATGAAAAGAAAAAAAATCAAAACACAAATTTTATTTTATAAAAAAAAACAGAAGTTCTTTCTCACTGTTCAATTGAACACTTTGAATGTGTTTTGGTAAAGTGGCTTTAAGGAGTTTGATCATTGATTTGCCATTAATTTCTTTTTGTAAATATTGGTATTCAAACCATTCTTTTCATATAGATTGATTTTTCTGCATTTGCAGAATTTAAAACTTTGAACCTGAGATTGAAATTAAAGGGATATGACTATGTTTCTGCATATTTTAACTTACCTCAGCTAACACTTTATATGAATTTACACATTATTTTTAACTTAATCAAACAATACATTATACAATGGATTTTTAAGCCAGCTCACATTGATTTCTGTAATTCACCATGTAATATGTGGCAAATATACATATGTAAAAACAACACTCATTATCATGGAATTCATTATATTTAACAATTGCCATTTGTTTCTGTTGAAACCTTTCATATTCAAATTTTTATGCAATCATTTTCCATTATCTACTGAAATAATGGAAAACCACCACCAGTACATTCCACTCTTATTGCCTTGTCCAGGTAGCTGAAATTAACTTGTACGTCCAGAGAGTAAAAAGAACTTTCCATGGGGAAACTATCAGTTGCTAAATCATGTGAATTTCCATTCAACCTAACTTTCTGTTGAGGCCATTAAGCTCTTTGATGGCAGAAGGAGCAATAGTCAGACTGAACCAATCCACCAGAGGTATTGGTTATGAATCATCAACATATATCCCAGTTCCGTACTTTGTCCATTCTTTCCAGGGATTTAGTTATATTATTGGCAAGTTAGTTCCTGTTTGCTGTGCAACATATACACAAAAATCCAATGCTTCCATAGGAAGTGTTTTGATAAGAGGAACATCTGATGCATCTGCTATGTCATCACGTTGTGCCCATCAAGCTGAATGTATAATTTTTGGTGTTTTGGAACTAGTTTCCTTTTTTCAGTTCTTAAGATCTTTCAAAGTATGAAAAGTCATCCTTTTATTGTGGATTACAGATCTGACGATCACATCTCTCAATCCCTTCTTCCTCTTGAAATGTATCGTTTGTGTCTTTTGGCTACATTTGTAAAGTACTGTGCAAAAGACTTAGGCACATATATACAGCTAGGGTGCCTAAGACCTTTGCCAGGTACCAAATAATACTTAATACTACTGAGCTAATACAAAGCTAAGTATTCTGGCTTCTCTTTCCCGATCACTTTTTTACTTTAACCAACATATGGTACTGTCCAAAAATCTTAGGCACCCTAGCTATATATATGTGCCTAAGTCTTTTGCACCATACTGTACTTTACACATGTAGTCTTCTCTGATAATTTAATCCACAATTTATTTCTATTTTGTGCTAACTACATTCACCCAACATCTTAATTATTAACCTCTGACATCTGGTATTTGGACCTTTCACCAGAATGAGCAATTTTCTGGAGATATATAGTGGAGGTGTTGATTAAGCTGCATGAAGGACTGAGAATAACACTCACAAACACCACAAAATAATAGAATCTCAATAAATCAGACCTTGTTTGGAGGGTTATTCGTCTTCCACTACGGTTGTTTTTATAATAAAATTGAAAACTGGGATGGAAAAAAATTAATGATTGAAAATAATTGGGCTTGTAGTGAGTTAATGAGAAAATCTCATTGTAATTGTTTTAAATATCCAAACAATATTCAGTCTTTTAATTAGAAACAACATTGCAGGGCAATTACTATGTGCCTTTAATTTGAAGGTCATCTGCGTCATAACAATGTTGGCGTAATTAGGATACAAACAGGAACCTAGGGATTATTCTGTAGCTACAGAAATTGGAACAGTTAATAGGAGAAGAGTCTAACAGTGCAGTTATCAGAGGCACCTAATTAAAACGCTGAACTGCTTGCATTCTATGAAGCAATATACAATAACAACCGTTTGGAAAGCTCTTTTATTTTAGCAGGACACCCTAAGACACAAAAAGAACCAATTACTAGTGTCAGGTTTTCATCTCTAAAGAAAGTAAGTGAACAAACTTTTTTTATATATTTGGTTAATTACTGATACTTGGTTTTAAAATCAAATTTAAGTAAGTAATAAAATTTAAATTCAACTGAACATAAATCTTTAAGCTATTACGACATAGAATACAGAACATAAACTCTACAGCACAGGAGCAGGCTCTTTGGCCTACAACGTTATGCCAAACCAAATAAATTAGTGATCAAATGGCCAACTAAACTAATCCCTTTTGCTTACACATGTCCATATCCTTCCATTTTCTTAACATTCATGCAGCTATCTAAACTTTTCTAAAAGTCCCTAATGTATTTGCCTCTACCACCACCTCAGGCATCACATTCCAGGCATCCACCACTCTTTGTGAAAGAAAACACCCCTGACACCTTCTTTAAAATTATCCCACCTCATCTTAAATGCATGCCCTCTGGTACTAGACATTTCAACCCTAGGAAAAGATAACTATCTGTCTACTCTATCAATGCCTCTCATAATCTTATAAACCTCTGTCAGATCTCTCCTCAACCTCTCCGGCTCCAGAGGAAACAACTCAAGTTTGTCCAGCCTCTCACTATACCACGTGCCTTCCAATCCAGGCAGCATCCTGGTAAACCTTTTCTGAAACTTCTCCAAACCCTCAATATCCTTCCTATAATGGGGTGACCAGAACTGCACGCAACACTCCACATGTGGCCTAGTTAGGGTCTTATAAAGCTGATCATAACTTTCTGACTTTTGAACTCAGTGCCTCAACTAATAGAGGCACGCATGCCATATGCCTTCTCAACCACCATGTCAACCCGTGTAGCCACCTTCAGGGAACCATGAACTTGGATCTGAAGATCCTTCTGCTCTCACCCACACTGTTAATGGTTTTGCCCTTAACAGTGTACTGTCTCTTCAAATTTGACTTACCTAGGCGCAACACTTTATATTTGGCTGAGCTAAATTTCATCTGCTATTTCTCTGCCTACATCTGCAACTAACTTATACCCCGCTGTACCCCTTGGCAATCTACTACTCTATCCGTAACCACTAATCTTTGTATCATCTGCAAATTTACTAATCCAGCTATCTACATTTCCATCTAGGTCATTTATATACATCACAAACAGCAGAGATTGCAGTACAGATCCCTGCGGAACTGCACTAATCACATAATGGCAGCTAGAATACTGTATGTCCCTTTAACCACTACCCTCTGTCTTCTATGGGCAGACCAGCTCTGAATCTACATGGCCAATTCACCATGGATCCCATGCACCTTAATCTTCTGGATGAACTTCCCATGAGGGACCTTGGCAAATGCCTTACTAAAATCCATGTAGACAACATCCACTGCTCTCCTGTCATCAATCACCCTCACCACCTCGACAAAATATTCAATCAAGTTAATAAGACACTACTTGTTCCACATAAGCCATGTTGTTTCTTCCTAATTAGGCCATGGTTGTCCAAATGCTCATAAATCCTATCCTTAAGAATTCCTTCCAGTAACTTCCCTATCACTGATATGAGATTCACCAGTCTATAGTTTCCAGGATTATCCCTGGTTCACTTCTTGAATAATGAAACAAAATTATATATTCGCCAGACTTCTGGGGTCTCAGCTATGGCTAGAGAGGACACAAAGGTATTGGACAAGGCCACAGCAATCTCTTCACTTGCCTATCTCAATAACCTGAGGTTTGTCCCATCAGGCCCCGAGGACATTAATTTTCAAATATTTTCAAAGTTTTTGAATTTTGAAGTCCCCAGGACATATTCACCAGAACCCAAATACTACCTCCTCACTTACTTCGAAGTGCCCCAGCATATTAATATTGTCGGTACTGATTTCCCTATCCTCCACATCTTTTTCCCCAGTAAGTATTGATGTAAGGTACCCATTAGGGGCCTCACCCATGTCCTTTGTATTCAAGCAAATGTTCCCTTTTATCCTTGAATGATACCACCCTCTCCCTAGTTATCCTCTTGCTCTTGATGTATGTATAGAATGCATTGGGGTTCTCTTTAATCCTACTTGCCAAGGACTTTTCATGGCCCCTCCTTAGCTTTCCCAATACTCTTCTTGAGTTCTTTTCTGGCTTTTTTATAATTCTCAAAGGCTTTGTTTGATTCTAGCTTCTTAAGCTTTACATACTTTTCCTTTTCCTTCTTGATTAAATTCATCACCTCCCTCGACATTCAAGGCCCTCTTACCTTGCCATCCTTGTCTTTCCCTCTGACTGGAACATACCTGTCCTGGTCTATGTGCAGTTGGTCTTTAAACACCCTCCACATGGCAGATATGGACCTGACCAATATCAGCTGTTCCCAATTAACTCTCCCTAGTTCCTCCCTAATGCTCTCACGATTTGCTCTGCTCCAATTTAATACTTCCTCACAAGGTCCATATTTATCCTGATGTATCGCTAGTTTAAAACTTAAGGAGTTGTGGTCACTGTTCCCTAACTGCTCACCCACTGATAGGTCAGTCACCTGGCCAGGCTCATTACCCAGCACCAGATCCAGTACATCTTTCTTGTTGGACCTTCTACATTTTGATTTAAGAGGCTCTCTTAGATGCACCTAACAAATTCTGCCCCATGTAAATTTCTTGAACTAAGAAGGTCCCTGCTTACATTTTTACACCTTTTCTTAATCTGCCTGCATACCTGTTCCTGAATATCATATTGGCTATTGGAGGGTCCATAGCACAATCCCATCAGAGTGATTGTGCCCTTCCTATTTTTGAGTTCTACCCATATAGACTCAGTGGACGAGCCCTCCATTATGTCCACTCTCAGTGCAGCTGTAATATTGTCCCTGAAGAAGTACAAATCCACTTTTATCTATCTTCCAAAATATCAAAACCCTGAGACATTAAGCACCCATTCCTCTCCCTCTATCAACCAGATGTCTGTAATGGTGACAACATCATAGTTCTAAGTACTGATCCATGCACTAAGTTCACCACCTTTATCCATAATACTCCTGGCATTAAAATACACACACGATCCACCCCATCATATCTACAGCATTACTTTTTTTCTGCCTTTTTTTATTGTACTTCCTCTCCATCCCTCCACTTTCTGACCTGGTGCTCTGATTCCCATCTGTTTGTCCAAACTTCTTTGTAATTAGTTCAGTAACATGGCTACAGGGCTAACCATATCTATAATATGGAGGAGATCTAGCTAACAGGATGTAACGAACGGTATGTAATTGGGATCAGTGGTGGGGCTTCACCATTTTATTACTACTTGTATAAATGACCTTTAGGAAACCTCAAAAGGTATGGTTGCTAAATATATTGATGGACTTCAGGCTTAAAATGTATATATGTTTATAAATGAGTGGGAAGCATAATGTAGAAAAATGTAAAATGGTCCATTTAACAGGAAAAAAACATATTATCTTAATGTGAGTGATTGCAGAGCTCTGATACGCAGATGGATCTATTTATACATAATTCTCAAAAGACTAGAATGCATGTATGGCAAGTAATTAGGAAAACTAACAGAATCAAATATTTATTGCCAAGGGAACTGAACACAAAGTAACAGAGTTTGGAGCTTTAAATCACAGTGAAGCAAAACTTAGACAATCATGAGTCTTTGAATTCCCAATGGGGTAGTGGATGTAGAATCACTAAATATTTTTAGGGAGAATGTAGATAAATTCTTAATCAGGAAGGGGATGAAAGGTTGCTCAGTGACAGAGTAAGTGGAAAACTGGGATTCTAGAATGATCAAACAGAAATTTACTGGACAGAGACATAGGCTTGCTAGACAGAATGTGACTTCTGCGCCTAATCAGCATATTTATATGTTTGTATTTCTTTTGGCAGAGGTTTCAAGAAAGCAAGGGGCATAGACACAATATAATTGGTAGAAGAATTAGAGAAGAAAGGAAGAAACACTTTATAAGCCAGAAGATGGTCAATGAATGTAGCTCAAAACCAGAGAGGTAGAGAAAAGTCGTCACATTGAAAATGTTATTAGATTGTGTATGTGAACAGCTGTAGAAGTTAGGATTCGGAGGGGTGACTCATTTTCAATGGATTTAATAGGATGAATGGTTTCCTTCTGAGTCCTGATGATTTCTGAGAATGGTTTCCTGTTGAGCAGCAGCCAATTGGAGATCTGAAGCCTGAGAGGATGTGGCTCCCTCAGGTTCGCCCATTAAGTAGATAAGGCAGTGATTCACGGCAGCCTGGTGTTTCGAACAGCAGACAATCAGCGATTGGGATTGATTGGCAAGAACAAATTAAAAAGGCAGAGGGAAGTGGAGCAGCTATTGAAACAGCCTTCACTGGAATGGAGAGAGGTAGAAAGGGGGTTTTGAGGCTTTAGGTAGATCTTTGAGACTTCAGCAAGAAGAGGTTCGAGTTAGAGATCAACACATGGAATTATGAAATTCTAGGCATTAGTGAGACTTGGTTGCGGAAGGGGCAGGACTGACAGCTCAGTATTCAGGGGTTTAATTGTTTTAGATGCCATAGAGTGGGACGGATTAAAAGATAAGGGGTGGTATTACTGGTCAGGGAAAATGTTGCAGCAGTACACAGTCAGGACAGACTGGAGAACTCATCTAATGAGGCTCTATTGGTGGTTTTGAGAAATAAGAAGGGTATGACCATGTTAATGGGACTATATTACAGACCACCCAAAAGTCCATGGGATTCAGAGAAACAACTTTGTAGAGGCATCAGACTGTGCAAGAAACATAAGGTTGTTACAGTAGGTGATTTTAACTTTCCACATATTGACTGTGACTCCCATACTACAGAAGGACTAGATGGGATAGTGTCGCAATAAAAGGAAGAGATAACAGGCTTAAGGAAACTTGGATTACAAGATATATTGAGGACCTGGTTAAGAAAAGAAAAGAGGAATAGGAAGTATAGGCAGGTAGGAACAACCGAGGTGTTTATTGGAGAGCAATTAAGAAAGAAATCAGGAAGGCTCAAGGTTGCCATAGCAGACAAGGCGAAGGAAAATCCTAAGAGATGCTACAAATATGTTTAAAGCAAAAGGGTGGCAAGGGACAAAATTGGGAGGGAAGTGCAGAAATTGAAAGGGCACCAGCAGAGATATTTAAATCATCTTTCGAGACAGCTGAGGTACTGGAGGACTGAAGGATAGTTAATTTTATTCTTCTTTATAAGAAAGGCTCTAAAAATAAGCCATGAAATTATAAGCCAGTGAGTGTGACAACTGTGGTAAGCTATTGGAAGGTATTCTAAGGGACTGGGTATATAAATATTTGGCATGGACTGATGAGGCATAGTCAGCATAGCTTCATGCATGGTAGGTCATGTCTAACCAGTTTTATAGAGTTTTTCAAGGAAGTTACCAGGGAGGTTAATGAAGGCAAGGCAGTGAATGTTGTCCACATGGACCTTAGCAAGATATTTGTCAAAGTTATGCAATGGTGGTTGGTCAGGAAGGTTCAGTGACTTGGCATTCAAGATGAAGTAGTAAATTGGATTTGACATTGGCTTTGTGGGAGAAGCCAGAGAGTGGTAGTAGATGGTTGCTTCTCTTACTGGAGGCCTGTGACTAGTTGAGTGTTGCAGGGATCATTGCTGGTTCCGTTGTTGTTTGTCATTTATATCAATGATCTGGATGATAATGTGGTTAAGTAGATTAGCAAATTTCCGGAGGGAAGATGTAAATAAGATTGAAAAGGTACAGAGAAAATTTCCAAGGATTTTCTGGGACTGGAGAAATTGAGCTATAAGGAAAGATTGAACGGGTTAGGAATCTATTCCCTGGAGCATAGAAGACTGAGAGTAGGTTTGATCGAGTTGTACAAAATTATGAGGCTTTCTTAACTGAGGTTAGTTGGTACGACAACTAGAGGTCATAGGTCAAAGGTGAAAGATGAAAATTTTATGGGGAACATGAGGGGAAACTTCTTCACTTGGAGAGTCGTGAGAGTGTGGAATGAGCTGCCAGCACAAGTAATGCATACTAGCTTGATTTCAACACTCAAGAGACGTTTGAATAGGTAGGGGCATGGAGGACTGTGGTTCCAGTGCAGGTCGATGGGAGCAGGCAGTTCAGCACAGACGAGATGGGCCAAAGGGCCTGTTTCTGTGCTGTACTTTTCTATGACTCTATAACTTTCCTGATTAGTGTAGAGCAGTATGATAAAATGTGTAAACAAGATAGCACAAATACATTCTACTCATCATTGAATCAAAAGCAATAGCATTTGTTGTGCTTACTTATCAGCCAGGTTAACATGGACTTGGAATTTTAATGTTTCATATTCCAGGAACATTGTAATTTTAAAACTCCCCTTTAGGACAACTGCTTTGCAAATTAAAGAATCCAGGGGACCAGCTAAACTCTGAAGGATGGGACAGCACCAAAATTAAGAAGAATTAGAAGACAACAGAGTCAATTCCATCATTCTAATTGACCGTGCATCTGGTAACTGAGCCTGTCTGCTGGGAAGCCTTAATGGAGTGTGCAGATGATTCTGAGACTGGATTTGTTATCAAATCAGTCAACCTTCCACTGGCAAACTGCAATATTACAGAAAATGTTGAAAATAAGAAACCTCAGAAAGATAGGAGACAATTCAGGTCAATAACCTCTCATTAGGGAATGCTGTTGAAAAGTTGCCGAGCTGAAACATTAGCTCTGTTTTTGTCTTCACAGATGCAGAGTGTTTCCAGCATTTCCTGGTTGTATTTCAGATTTCCACTATTTGCATTATGTTGATTTTGATTTCATGTTGAATTGATGTATAACTTTCAGGGCATTGCTTCATTCCCTTAAATGCTGGGAAGGCTATGCTCTGTTGACTTATAACACAAAAACATCTCTCCAAATTATTGCTCAAATAACATTATCAGATTGGTGATGTTTAGCTCTGCAACACTTTAAGTTCCAAAGTCAATTTGAAAGGAAGCATCGGGAACTGCCCAAATTGATAGCTCCCTCTGTTGGATCCTGCTGTGCATTTGAGTGTGGCCTCATGCACAATATCTCCACACCTCCATCCCACACCAGGATGGATTGAGACCCTTCTGCTTCATCTTTGTACAGAGGCTCAACCGTTTTCCCTCTGGCAACATGCTCATTTGTTTGATTGAACATGTTCTCACATTGAACAGCATCTCCTTTAGCTCCACTTGTTTTCTCTATTTCAAGAGAGCTATGGGAACTCACATGAACCCAGGCTGTGACTCTAGCAATGTAGATTTCTGTACTCATATGGAATTTGGAAATTTCACCACTTTTGTTATCACTTTCTACACTGCTCTCAACTTCGCATAGTCCATTTATGTCTCTTCCCTTCTTTACCTGTCTTCAGTGCAAGATATTTCTCCGTAAATAAGATGACCAGAACTGTATGTAGGGCACCAAATGTGGTCTTTGCCAATGTCCGTACAGTTGTAGCTGGCCAACCCTACTATTATACTCCATTCCCTGTGCAATAAAATTCAATATTCCATTTGAAAATTAAAAATGCTGCAGGTTGTTGGAAATCAAAATAAGAACAGAAATTGCTTTCAGCTGTGATTAAAAAAAAAAGAAAAAGAATTAACATTGGGTCAATGGCTCACAAGATTTCTCCAGTTACAGAAAATTCCCTCTCACATCTACCCTGCTAATCCCTCTCAGAAACACATATATCTCAATAAGATCACCTTTCAATCTTCTAATCTCTAGTGAGAATAGATTCATCTTCCTCGACTGAGCCTTAAGGCTCACTGAAATTGAATGAGATAAATAACTGCAGGCAGAGAAACACTCAATCCTTCAGTAAGAGACTGCACTTATTGTCTTTTTCACCCCAACTGATCTGAATGCCTGTCCAATCAATCCTTCCCTACCTCTTTCTACTTTCCACAGGGACCTTTCTATCCATGACTCCCTGGCTCACTCATTCCTCCACACCCAACTTTCTTCATCTCCTGCACTTTTCCCTGCAACTGTATGAGGCATAACACCTTCTCCTCCTCCCTCACTGCCACCCAAGGACCTGAATAAACCTTCCAACTATGGCAGAGATTCACATGCACCTCTTCCAGCCTTGCTTCAGTGCTCATGATGTGGCCTCTAGTCTGGTGAGACCGAGCACAGACTAGGTGACTGCTGAATGTCTACACTCTGCCCACAATGTCTATCTTGCACACCCAGTTACATGTCATTTCAGTTCCTTTTCCCGTTCCCACACCAGCCTTTCTATCCTCAGTCTTCTGCAATGTTGGAATGAGGACAAACCAGAAGAATTGTGCCTCATGAACCTCCTATAAGCACCTTAAAATAGATTTTTAATGCCAATATGTAGGATTACATTTAGCAGCTGGAACCAAATAGTGAACAACTTACTGAGAGTTAAATGTTAATGACTGCTGTTCACAGATCTCCCTGTGGCCAGATTCTCTGGAAGCAGACCTTGGCAGACAGTCTCCATTCCAGTGTGAACTTACCACACAAGAGAAGGTGGTTTGAAGATAGACCTTTGGCTTTTGAATAATAAAGAAAATAATACTTGTAACTTCATAATGTTTTTCCACAGTCAAAATTGAATTGAACACTTCTGAGGTGTAACATGGGAAAGGTGGCAGTCAATTTGCTCACAAGAGTAATCTGATGACAGCTTTTAGGACGTTTAAATGAGGGAATAACATTGAGCCAGATCCAGCTCACTACAGTACACTGAAAAATCTTGCCCCTTTAGTTTTTCGCCTGTGGCTACATTTATCTTTTGTGGAAATATATGTCAAATTGAGCCCAGGCAAGCAGCTATCCTGTAAAACAGAGCAATCTGCAAGCAGCAACAGGGCCTCAGGCAGTGAATCATTAGGTCCCACTCCAGAATTGCCCTGATTACCTTTGAACAGTTCACTCTCTTTTCAGTTATGGACAGGAATTGAAAATACCAAGTTAAAAAAAATCAGAAATTAACACTTAAGTGCATTTAATTTTTCAGTCCATTTGGGAGGCCCATTCTGGTGTATGGGGCCACATGTTAAACATTAATCATGGCTGACATCGAGTTGAGGGACTGTATATAGAGCCTCAGCACAGCATGATTAAGTCTGGTCCTCAGACTCAATGATAAGTCTAGCAGCAGATGTCTTCAGCTTTGCCATGAGAAGACATGAAGCTCATGGCAGTTATCTGACCCATGCATTGCAGCTAACTGGCCATTCTCCATGGGAGCAATGGTTAGACAGCAATGCTATCTAGAACTTTGATTAGTACATAAGTGATGGCTTTGATACTCTTCTTCAGAAGAATGCTACCAGATATTTTACACTTCCTGCAAGAAGATTTGGGAACTGAATTTAAAGTCTCATACAAAAGGCAGCACTTCTAAAGTGCAGCATTGTCCTTGAACCTACTTTCAAATGTCAATCCAGTGCTGATTCGCCAACATGTACTTGCTCAGAGTAAAGTTGTTTACCAAAACACTAGCATGGCCCCCAATGTCACAGCAAAACCACTGTATAATGATTTTGTTGCATCGTTTAAGCTTCCTGAGCAATGAAGAAGCAATGTGATACATGTTTTAGGAAAATAGAAATAATATCTATAAGAGTCATAGAATTATTAATATTGAAAAAATTGATATAAAGCTACGTCAGTGCCTTTAAATGACCCACAGGAAGGTTTAATCTTTGCTCAAAGCAAAAAAAAATCAATTGATCAAAGAGCAGGTGTAAACATTGCTTCACTGTTAATTTATCATTCTGAAGTCCTTTTTCCTGCTGGTTGACATACGCTATTTGGAATATCATGAAAATCTACAAGAACATGTTTCAGTCAGTGAGCTACGTACTGTTTTATGTTGCATTAGACTTTATGCAGCCCAATGGCTATTGGTAAGTTCTTTGTTTAAAGGTTTTGTTGAAGAAAACAATAGATCATTACTAGTTACAGTACAGGGCAATTGGATTTAACATTCTTAAGCTACAATAAAGGGGGAAAACAGGGAAAATGCATGTGAAGCAATGTTGGGAATGAGCTTTGGTTAATACTAGTACATTTCTGAGTGTTTGCTGGCAATCACTTGCATATAAAGACTAAAGGTTTGGAGAAAGTTCCAGATAGTGAGCTGTGTCTATACAGACTGCAACCCTCCATGTGTCAGAAATATTTACAAATGGGAAAAGAAATGGGAGGTCAAACATTGTAGGTTAAGAATTTAGGGTTTCTTTTGTTGCTGTTTGCATTTCTATTTATTAAGTTATAGAACTGAAACTGGAACATCATATAACCTCAGCTTTTTAATATGCTGCTATTTCTATATTTTTTATGGGTTACGTCATTGGATGCAGCAACCAATCTCAATGAGTGAACTTTCTTATTAGCTGTATTGTAAGGCCTCCCATTTTGCTCTGAGCCAGTAAGGTATATCCATTTCTCTCATCCTGTGCATAATGTTATGTCAACCAGCTTTACAAATATCCTGTGAACATCTCTGCTTTCTTAATGCAATATCCTGCCTATGGACCTAGACCCTTTTTAAGAAGAACAATAACAGGCACTCAGTCTATCCTCATCTAAGCCTTGTACATTCTCGATACACTGGAACTTCTTGGTTTATATTGTAGAGATATCTAAGGACCGTGAAACCCTTTAAAGGCTTTTGAAGGACCATTTGTATACTTTCTCCAAGATATGAACTTACCCGCAAATGTATCTACTTGATATCACTGTAGCTTTCTGAACTTCTTAAATATTCAGGAGCACTGGCCTCTGAGAAATTTGGTTGGTGCCAAAAGAGTGATATTGACCCATAATCTCCTCCTTCTGAGCTTTTAGACAGGGCATATGACGAGGCAAGGAATAGAGTGAAACAGACCATGTCCACACAGATGGCACTGGTCAGATTGGCATCGTGTTCAATACAGACAATATAGTCTGAAGAGCCTTTTCCCGTGCTGCACTGTTCTTTGTCCTTCGTTCATTCATGGTCGTCATACAATCAGTTGCCCCTTTCCATTGGGTTATGTGTTGACCTTCAGTATTTTTGGAAGGCCAACAGCTTCACTTTGAGACTTGGTTCACTATTTTTATAAACAAGAGTTAACATTCAGTTGAATGCCTTTGAAGTGAAGTTGACGAGGTTCTACAATGATCAATGTAGTGGATTTTGGACTAGCAAGTTAATCTTTGGTCACTAAAGGTGAACATCCTCCATTCATCTCATTGCCTTTAGTTTCTGAATCCTGCCTACGTGTCCCAACTGAAGAACCACCACACACTTCCTGCTTCTTGGTTTGCATTGTGGAGACCTTCTGTAGCGCACCTGTGAACACAGGTTCACTCAAGGAGCAGTACAAGCACCACCTGCTTGAGAGTTTTACAACTGATGAAACAGCATACTGTAAACTGTCAGAAACTCTTCCTCCAAACTTGATTCAGGAATAAGTGACGAGGATTTTTATCTCACTCATATCTTCAGGTTTCAGGCTTACTTATCTGCCTTGTTGCCTGAATAATTGTGTATTGCTAAATAGAGTTCAGATTTTTTTGCTTCTAATTTTCATTCCTTTTGTGTGCTTTATGTATTTCATGACCAGCTCTGAAAAGGGAAAGGAAGAGCCCTTAATTAAACTGATGCTTTTCACACCATTTGAATTTCCCCAAGATAAAGAAAATAAATGTTGCTGTAGAAAGTGCATAGTAGCACAAAATAGTAAAATCATTTTAACAGTTTCTCTGAAAAATGCTCCTGCTATTAATTTGCATGTTCTTCTACTTTCAAAAGAGGTAACCAGATATAAAATTTGACAGGATCAAACCATTCAGGGCCCCAAACAGTCCTTCCAGGTGAGGCGACACTTCACCTGTGAGTCTGTTGGGGTCATATACTGTGTCCGGTGCTCCCGATGTGGCCTCCTGTATATTGTGAGACACAACATAGATTGAGAGACCGCTTCATCGTGCATCTATGCTCCATCCACCAGAAGCGGGATCTCCCAGTGGCCACCCATTTTAATTCCACTTCCCATTCCCATTCTGATTCCGATATGTCAATCCATGACCTGCTCGACTATTGCGATGAGGCCACACCCAGGTTAGAGGAACAACACCTTATATTCCATCTGGGTAGCCTCCAACCTGACCGCATGAACATCGATTTATAGAACTTCTGGTAATGCCCCCCCCCCCCTTTTCCCTCTCTCACCTTATTTCGTTGTCTGCCCATCGACTGCCTTTGGTGCTCCTCCCCCCTTTTCTTTCTTCCATGGCCCTCTGTCCTCTCCTATCAGACTCCCCTCTCTCCAGACCTGTATCTCTTTCACCAACCAACTTCCCAGCTCTTTACTTCATCCCTCCCCCTCCCAGTTTCACCTATCACCTTGTGTTTCTCTCTCCCCTCCCCCACCTTTTAAATCTACTCCTCATCTTTTTTTCTGCAGTCCTGTCAAAGGGTCTCAGTCTAAGATATCGACTGTACTATCTTTCCATAGATGCTGCCTGGCCTGCTGAGTTACTCCAGCACTTTGTGTGTGTTGCTTGGACTTCCAGCACCTGCAGGTTTTCTCTTGTTTGTGATAGGACCGTATAGTGTTTCTGAAATGTCTTCCTTCTTCCTGAACTGTTAATTCTCCTTTTCAAGAGTTAACAAACCCTTGAACTCATCTCACCCATTTCTTCCTCCTCTACTTTTGCTCCTCCTCGAGGACCAGACAAATTTAGAGTTTCCCTAGTCCTCACCAACACCTGTATTCTCTGCAAGTACTGCCACTTTCAAAATGGTTCCACTACTGGGCATGTTTCTTTTCTACCACCATCGATGCTGCCCTCATCTGCATCTCTTCCATTTCCCACACTTCATCCTCCTGTCACCATTACAGGGACAGGGTTCCTTACCTACCACCCCTCGACCCTCAGTACCCAGCACATCATTCTCTGTAACTTCCACCAGCTACAAAGAAATTCTACCACTAAGCACATCTTTCTCTCCCCACCACTCTCCACTTTGCATAGGGATCGCTCTCTCTATGTGATTCCCCTGTCCACTCATCCCTCCCTCTGATTCCCATCCTGGTACTTATTCATGCAGGTGGACAAGTGTTATACCTGTCACTAAACCTCTTCCCTCACCACCATTCAGCACCCCAAACTGTCCTTACAGGTGAGGTGACATTTCACCTGTGATGAAGTGTCACCTTACCTGTAAGATCCATGTGATGTAGAGGAGGGATCCTCGGAAACAGTAGGGTCACCTACTATATCCGGTGCTCCCAGTGTGGCCTCCTCTAAATCAGCAAGACCTAAGGTCGACTAGGGAACCACTTCATTGAACCCCTTCATTCCATCTGCTACAAAAGGCAAAATTTTCCTGTGGCCATCCATTTCAGTTCAACTTCCTGTTCCCATTACACCATGTCAGTCCATGGCCTCCTCTTCTGCCAGGAGGGGGCCTCACTCAGGTTGGAGGAGCTACTTCCCATATTCCATCTGGTTAATCTCCAACCTGACAGCATGGACATTAACTTCTCTAGCTTTGACTAATTTCTCCCCCTCCCTGTACCTTCTTTTTCCATTCCTCAATCTGTTTTCCCTCCCAGCCCTCACCTCCTCATCTCTTCTCCTCACCTGCCCATCAACTCCCTCTTGTCCACTTCCTCATTCCTTTTCTTCCATGGTCCATGGTCCTCTTCCATCAGATTCCATTTGCTTCAGACCTTTACCTCTTCCACCTAGCACCTCCCAGCTTCTTACTTCATCCGCTTCCCCCACCCACCCAAATTCCATTTCCCCTGATTTCACCTGCCAGCTTGTACCCTTTCTTATTCTGGCTTCTTCCCCTTTCCACTCATAATAAAGGGCCAAAATGTCGAGTTTATTCCCCTCCATAGATGCTGCCTGCCTTGCTGAGTTACCCTATCCTTCTCTTGCCTTTCAGAATTTCACATGGACCCTGGTTTAGTCTTCCATTTCCACCAAAACCCATTCTCCCCCCCCCCTCCTTATGTCACTTCCCTTACAACCAGTCCTTTCACATTTTCCTTTTTCACCAACCAGGGTCCCGGTCTTCTTTGCTCAAACATAACTCACTTGTGCATATTCCAGATTAGTGCATGGTGGTCAGCGTTCACAATGCAACCTCCTCTGCTTTACAGAGACTGAAAGTATTCAGTCTGCAGGGATTTCAATCAGCATCCTGTTACCTATCCCTGTCACTTTAACTCTCCATCCTATTTGTTGTCTGACCTATCAGACTATGGCTTACTGGACTGCTACTATGAGGCCCAACACAAGCTTGAGGAACAGCACCCCATCTTTAGATGGGCACATTTAGAGTCAATACTGAATTCTACAACTTCAATCAACTTGATTTTTCTGTCTTTATCATCAGACCATCTGTTATGGAGAGAGACAGCACCGAAACAGGTCCTGCTGCCCATCAAGTCCACACTGCACATAACCCAGACATTTACAACAATCCTACACTAACCCCATTTTATTCTGTGACCACTCTCATCATCTCTCCACAAATTCGTTCACTCGCCTACACTTTATAGTCAACTTACAGTGGCCTTAACCTACCAACCCTACACTTTGGAACGCAGGGGGAAATTGGAGCTTCTGGAAGAAATCCATGCAATCACAAGGACCATCGTCATCGCCATGTGTCATGTGCCGTATGTGATCATGGTTTCATGACCATGTATGTTCTCGTGTTTTGCCATTGCCTTCTTCTGGGCAATGTCTTTACAAGATGGGTGACCCCAGCCATTATAAATACTCTTCCGAGATTGTCTGCCTGGTGTCAGTGGTTGTATAACCGGGACTTGCGATGTGCTCCACATGCTCACATGACCATCCACCACCTGCTCCCATGGCTTCACTTGACCCTGACTGGGGGGATAAGCAGGTGCTCCACCTTGCCCAAGGGTGACCTGCAGGCTAGTGGAGGGATGGAGTGCCTTACACCTTCTTTGGTAGAGACATCTCTCCAACTCACCTTGCAGATCACTTGCAAATTCCATATAGACAGCAACCCAGATTAAGATGGAACACAGGTCTCTCACACTGTGAGGCAGTGGCTCTACTTGCCGCGCCATTATGCTCTAGCCTCTGGCTGTTGCCATTCATCACTAACTAGATAACCTTGCTACAGGTTACCCACATGTCCACATGTTGTTAATCCATCATAGCCATTCACCTCACAAACCTCCCTGCCGCTTAATATGCTTCTTTTCTTTCCTTCCCAGCTCTGACAAAAGGTCTTTGACCCGAAAAACAACTCCATTTCATTCTCACGGATGAAGCCTGAGGAGCTGCTGAGTATTACCAATGTTCTCTGTTTCTTAAAATTAAACTTACTTTCCTTTTAGAAATAACCACTTTATGTGAAGTCCAAATTATGTCAAAATACCCTTTTCTCAAATCTTGATTGAATAGGAGATCAGAAGGAGGGATTTTATTTTTGTTTATGCTGTCTGTAATTTATTTTATAATCACCATTTGATTTCAGCAAAGAGTTAACTAATGGATCGAACACAGAAGACTTTGTCCCTTTGATTGGACGCCAGCAAAGGTCATTAAGGAATCCATCAGAGCCAATTGATTGCATTCTTTCAACCTGGTCCTCATGGAGTTCTTGCAATCCTTGCCAGAAAAAGCAAGTAAGTATGGAAATGGAAGTCGATAGAAATTCAAAGATCCCACAATCTTATTTTGACGATTGTACTGCATGAGCTGTTATCACGTGTCAGCAATTAGTTTGATAGCTTCTGCATTCTTCTAAAGTATACCTTGAGAAGAAAAACCATTCTAAACCAAAAGACCATCAACCACCTTGTTTGTAGATACTTCTCCAGGGGTCTCCCTCACGTATCTCTCAGACAGACAAGCCTCTGTCACAGGTTTCAGTCTCCCATTGAAAAATTAGACAGGCTGCAGACTATTTCTTCAGGTAATTGGAAACCAACCCAAAATCCCTTAAAACAACTTTTTCACATTGCTTCTGCCAGATGCTTACACCTCTCAGCCAGATCTTCAGTTTGATACTCAAAATGCCTTTCCTGACCAGTTCCACACTATCCAGGGCTCCACTCACAGCCATGGCTAGACTCCAAATTAAATAATCTTGATATAGCCTGGTACTGGTGAGCAGTCCCAAGGCCAAGGTTTCCCAGCCTCCATCATATAAACCCTGAGGGTAGCTGGGTTAGTGCCAAAGATTGCAGATGGTCCATGCAGTTTTAATAATAATGAGGTAATTTAGTTAAGAGTTCAACATTTCTAAGGCTATGTGGCTGTGTAAAAAAAAAAATCACTCCAGCTGCTGTCCAATAGTATTAAAGAAAATGAAAGCTTGCTGGCAAAGTAGTTCTAATAGGAGGGCGGATGCCTTAAAGGAGTAGCAGTCCGGGTTCAATCCTGAGCGGTGGGGCTGTTTGTGTGGAGTTTCTATGTGATCGTGGGGGTTTCCTCAGGATGTTCTGGTTTCCTCCATGGGCCAAACCCAGTGTCTGCAGGTTAGTTGGCCACTGTAGGTGAGCATTAGAACCATTGATGGAAATGTGTGGGAGAACAAAATGGACGAGGGTTGGATTAATGTAAATGGTGCTAGATACTCAGTCAGCAGAAGAGTCTGTTTCTCTGCCACCATCTGATGGTTAGCAGTTCTATGGCATGAGATATGTGTTAAAATTTAATCTAAATTCCAATAGCTAAGCATGATCAGATCCCTATGTATGTACGGCGTAATTCTGGAAATTAAATCACAGTCTTCTGGATGGATGATACATTGACTATGCTTGGAGACTGTTGAGCATGAAAGAATCGTGTGAATGACATTCATTTCCCTATTGATGCCTCTCTCACAGCTTTTCATGGCAAATCCAAGACCCATCTATGCCTGGGTCTTGCTGCAGGATCTTGCCCCACTCCAGGGACTTGAACCCACTTTCGTTGATAACAGGGAGCGTTCCTGGGATAAAACATTTTCTTGTTCTCTGCCATCCTGGTGCGCCCAGCCACCACTCAGCCTGCCCGGGTATGGCTCAGCTCTGGTCCCAACTAGCCATGAGAGACTTCTCCCCACCACCTTCCTCCACACTCCCCAACTCACTCAAGATAAAGTAGTTCCAATGCATATGGGCTTCACCATGAAGAGAGCTTGCCCTGGCGGGAGATCAGGGAAGGAAGTTGGGTTCATGCTGTCTGTAAAAGAACAGTGCCACGGCCAAGATCTGATATTGCCGAACACTTTATATGTCATGCATGTTCAGATATTGCTTCCATGAAGCTTAGAGAGAAAGTAAAGTAAAATTAAATTGTTCATTGACATATTGTGTCTTCAATCTCTAACTAGTTGTGTGTTTAGATACTTATCTGCTATCATCAATGTTCCACTTCTGCATTTATAAAGTACAGGTATGCAAGACTTGAGACGCCCTCTCAGTTTGGTGGTGCATCATGTGACTCTGCCGACAGGGAAGAGAAGGCCTGCACAGGCCCTTGCCGATCCATAAACCTGTGTGAGGGCTTTGTATGTGCAGAAACAGGTAACAAATATCTTCAGTGAAATATCATTTTCCCTTTCTGAAAGCAGTGGAAATTCACTTAAATTTATGATGTTTATTAACAAAAGAAATAGGTTCCTATTGTATGCCAGCAGAATTCGGAATAAAGATTTTCCCATAACTTTTCTGTTTTCAGTCTGTAGTTAAAGTATTATTGTCCTGTCCTCCACAATGGGCTAGCCAATGAGAACAGAACAGTAGTTAGTCTACTGAAGTTTATTGTGATCTGTAATTAGATCACAAATGGAGATGCCAATACTAAATTATTGCCTATAAAAAAATGGATTTCTGCATTGCTGAGTAAAAAAAAAGAAAAAAAAGTGACAGCCTAGCAGCTACAGTCTACATAAATCTGACGAAAATCTATTTTCTAAAACCTAGTGTAGTGTTTCATTCTTTTATTGAATTTTGTTGTGAGCGGAATAAAATTTCCAAGGCAATATTTATTGCCAATTGTTAGTTATTCTTCAAATATTAAGAAGTAAGATTGAAGTTGCATATAGGGCATAGCAGACATGTTAACTCCCTTCCCAAGAATGCATAAGAGATCCAATTGTGTATTTACCAACAATCTGCAAGCAAGTTTCCAACTGAACTCATTCGTGTTCTTTCCATTTATAGGCAATTCTTTGGACAGTCAGGGATGTTTATTCCAATTACTTGACTAGTCTTACTGAAAGTGCTTTCGATTGAATAGGTACATTGAGAGATCCTAGAAAAACACTTTGCGAGTTTGTGAATGGACATAAAATTTTGTTACAATAGTCCACACATTGCTTCTACATTGCGCTAACTTGATTTGTTGAGGTTTGTTGTGTAGCAGAAAAATTTTGGTTGCCAAAGTTTCCGTGTATGCTTTTTAAGCAGAGGGCCAGGACTCAACTTAACTTAATAAAATAGTGGACTGAAGCTTATCCTCCCTTCTCCAACCTGCAAGTGAGTTTATCTGAATAATTTGGTTTTCAATAAAGGAGGACCAATAAAATCTGAAGTTTAAGCAAATATACTGTGGATACTTGCAGTGGTGTTGCTTCCCTGTACGCTTCACCAATCTTTTAAGACTTTAAAAAATATATACAGCTGAAATTATGGTAAATCATTCTCAATGTAGCACTTTATCCCCATGCTTATCTTAAGTGTTGTGGCACCCGTGAGCTGGGCCCTGTTCATTGTTGTCAGTAGTGTTCTCATTAGTTTTAAATGTTATTGATAGTCAATAATATTTAAGAGCAATTAATATAATTTTTTAAATGTTTAAGAATAAATAAAAATAAACATCTAATTAAAATACATCACTCCCTCCTAAAGTAATTAAAAAACGAAATGTAAACAAAATAAGAAGAAATAAACAAGAAACCTTGAGTTGAGCCTACCCTTTAGCAAACCTCCATTCAAGTGAATAGGTTGTTTCTTGTACACCAACCATGGCTGGCATGAACCGAAGGGGAGATGAAGTGTATCCAGTTCTTCAGCTCAGAAATCTGGAACTGACACTGGATTAAGGCCAGAATCAGAATCAAATTTAACATCATTGATGGATGTCATGGAAGCTGTTGTTTTGCAGCAGCAGTACATTGCAATACATAATAATAAAAGAACTATAAATTACAATAAGAAGTATATATAAAAAGTTAAATTAACTAAGTTGTGCAAAAAGAGAGCAAAAAATGAAACAAAAATAGTGAGGTAGGACGTGGGTTCACTGCCCTTTCAAAAATCTGATGACAGAGGGGAAGGAGCTGTTCCTGTGTATGTCTTCAGGCTCCTTACCTCCACTGGTAGCTGTGAGAAGAGGGCATATCCTGCATGATGGGGGTCCACAATGATGGATGCCATCTTTTTGGGGCAACACCCTTTGAAGGAGTCCTCAATGCTGGGGAGGCTAGTGCTGAGTATACAACTTTCTGCAGCTTTTTCCAATCCTCTGCAGTGGCCCCTCGATACCGGACAGTGATGCAACCAGTTAGAATGCTCCCCAGAGTAATGCAAGCTCTCCACACTACATCCTTACTGGCCATCTAACTTACAGCTCTCCAAACAGAGCTGACAACCAAGGTAAAGTCCCTTATTTTTGAGGGTTTGGACTAAAATGCATAACCTGTGGAGTTTTTTAGGTCGGTGCATTCCTCGTAGAGTCAAGTGTAATGGAGATGATGATTGTGGAGATCAGTCTGATGAGAAAGGATGCCGGAGATTTAGCTATGCATGCTCCAGGGAGACAGAACAATATTGGGCCGTGCAGCATATCGCAAGCGGGTATGTTTCTTAGAAGACCTCTAAATCCCAGAAGCACGCCAATGTAACAGTATATATTGCCATACAATGGACTTTAATTTTTTTCAGCATCTACGCTGCTTGGCTCAATATGTGACACTGTTTGTACAGCTGCTGCTCTAGATGCAGCACTGAGCGTCATAGGAAGTCATTCCTGCCTGTGGCCATCAAACTTTACAACTCTTCCCTTGGAGGGTCAGACACTCTGAGCCAATAAGCTGGTCCTGGACTTATTTCCTGGCATAATTTACATATTACTATTTAATTATTTATGGTTTTATATTGCTATATTTATACGCTATTCTTGGCTGGTGCAACTGTAACAAAACCCAATTTCCCTGGGGATCAATGAAGTATGTCTATCAATCTATCTATCTAGTGCCAGAAAACTGGGTTCAATTCTGACCTCAGGTGCTTTCTGTGTGGAGTTTACTTGTTTCCCCTGTGACTACGAGCGTTTCTTCCAGATGTTAATTGGTCACTGTAAATTGCCTCTAGTGTGTTGATGAGTGTTGAAGTCTGGGTGACATTGACAAAAATTAGGGGAGATTAAAAATGTAATGAATGTAAGATATAGTGTAAATAGGTGATTGATGGTTTCCATGCTGTATCTCTGCATAATACAATCCACAAACCTCTTTAGACATTGGATAAGCCCTCGTTTTAATGTTGTACCCAAAGGATGACCCTTCAATGAGTTATGCCCCAATTCACATTATTCTGAGGGGAGATAAATGAAAACATGAATGCTAGGTAATGCCAAACATCAGTACTATATGGTTAAGGAAGAAATGATTAATGTTAGCAGAGTGATGTAAGATTTCATAGTTCTGTGATAAAATGAGTTAGCATCAGACACTGTAAGGTGAATCATGATCCAATACATTGGTAGGTGATGCAGAAAAGATGAAGAGTGGACAATAAATTTGGTGCATTGAGAAAACTTGTGAGCAGAATATCAATTTAATAAGAGAAAGCTCAGCATGGTAAGAGTGAGTGAATAGAATCTGTCATCTAATTAATCAGGTTTATACATTTACAGATACAATATTTTAACTGGGACTTTGGAGGGAACTGTTCTAGATAACAGATACTATGGAGGCAGCTGCGCGCCGTATTATGTGAACAACATAAGATTCAGAAAACCATACAACTTAGAATTCTACAGCCCTGAGGTAAATATTGCAAAACTTCTTTAATGCCCAGAATATGTTTATGTATTTTTGTAACCAATTTTATGTTCGAACAACACAGGTAATAATAACTTGGACATACATTTTTTTCATGTAACTAAATATCTCAAGATATTTAGAAGAACAGAGTAAGAGACCTGAAAAGTAGTCAAAACAGTGAAGAGGAAGGATTGAGATATGTTAGAGGAAGAGAGAGGCAGTGAGGCAGATAGAATTAATGGAATACCAAAGTTTAAGAACCAAAAGCCTGAAACTACAGCATCAATAAAGTGATTATAATTGTGAACACACGCACCCCCCCCACACACACACCCGCAGAGTTAAGTAGACTTGGCCCACTGGCTACACATATTCTGCAATATTAATAATATAATTTTTATGCCCCCAACATGTTTTGAACATCTCAACCATAACCTTATTTAAATTCTAGGCTTGTTCATCTGCAGCCTTTAATAGCACCTTTTGAATTCAATTTTCCCTAAATTTTTGGTCTATTTCTAATGATTTCTGAAAATCCCTGCCAGATTCTAATTAGCCACTTTAATGAATATCCTTGGGAGTATATGATTCCCATTTACTTTTGGGAATTTATGGTTCAGTGCTGTTCACATATTGTTTCCTTCATCCTCTGGGTATTTTTAAAACCATTAACACCTGTTTAACCCTTTGTTGTTTGATATGTTCTTTATACTTTTTCATATTTTAACTGTGATGTTATGCTGACTCCAACTATCCCTTCCCTTTCTTCATAGTCTTCTGTCCTCTCCTATCAGATTCCCCTTTCTCTAGCCTTTTATCTCTTTCTCCATTTAACTTCCCAGCTCTTTATTTCACCACCTCCCCCTCTCCCAGTTTCACCTATCACCTACCACCTTGTACTTCTTTCTCCACTACCCCTACCTTCTTACTCTGACTTCTTCTCTCCTTTAAGTTCTGATCAAGAGTCTACGTCTGAAACATCAATTGTTTACTCCTTCCACAGATGCTGCCTGGCTTGCTGAGTTCCTCCAGTGTTTTGTGTGTGTTATTTTTTTACATATAACCCCTAACTAATTATTTAAAGGAATAGGATTGCTGAATCAAACAAGATATATACAAGATTATTCAAGTATAATAAAAGAATTAAATGCACAACCGCATTAGAGTCCGGAGTTCTGTTTTGACATTATCTGTAAGGAGTCTGAACGTCGTCCACGTTTAATGCGTGGGTGTTCTCCGGGTGCTCCACTTTCCTCCCACAGTGCAAAGGCGTAGCGAGTAGCAGGTTAAGTGTAAATTGTCCCCTGATTCGGCTAGGGTTAAACTGGGTGTTGCTGGGTGACGCAGCTCGAAAGGGCAATTCCGTGCAGTATTTCAATAAATAAATAAATAAATAAACCTACCAATCTTTGCATTAAATATACCCGATGACTTTGACTCCACTGCCATCTGTGGCAATGAATTTCACAGATTCACTACCTTCTGACTAAAGAAATTCCTCCTCATCTCTGTTCTAAACGGAGGTTCCCTATTCTGAGGCTGTGCCCTCTGGACCTAGACTCTCCCACTATAGGAAACATCCCCTCTACATCCACTTTATCTGAGCCTTTCAATATTCAATAGGTTTCAATGACATCCTTCTCATTCTTGTAAACTTGAGCACATAAAACCACAGCCAACAAATGCTCCCCATATGTTAACCCTCTCATTCCCAGGATCATTCTTGTGAACCTCCTTTGGACCCTCTCCAATGCCAGCACATCTATTCTTAACTAAGAGGCCCAAAACTGCTCACAATTCTCCAAATATGGTGTGCCCCATGTCTTATAAAGCCTCAGCATTACATCCTTGCTTTTATATTCTAGTCCTCTAAAAATTAATGCTAACATTGCATTTGCCTTCATTACCACCATCTTGACCTACAAGTTAACCTTTAGGGAATCCTATACGAGTACTCGCAAGTCCCGTTGCACCTGTCTTCTGAATTTTCCCCTTATTTAGAAAAGAGTCTGCACCTTTATTCTTTTTACCAAAGTGCATCACCATGCACTTCCTTGCTCTATATTCCATCTGCTACTTCTTTGCTCATTCTCCCAATCTGGCTGCAAAATACGCTCGTATCTGCTTCCTCAACACTACCTACGTTCACATCATCTGCAAACCTGGCTGGGCACAAAGTCATCAATTCTGTCATCCAAATTATTGACATTTGACATGAAAAGAAGTGGTCCCAACACCGACTCCTGAGCAACACCACTAGACACTGGCAGCCAGCCAGAAAAATCCCACTTCATTCCCATTCCTTGCCTCCTGCCAGTCAGCCAATCTTCTACCCATCCTAGTACCTTCCTTGTAATACCACAGGCTCTTATCTTGTTTAGCAGCCTCAAGTCAAAGGCCCTCTGAAAATCTACATAAACAAGATCCACTGACTCTCCTTTGTCTATTCTGTTTGTTGTTTCCTCAAAGAATTCCAGTGGATCTGTTGGGCAAGATTTCCCCTCAAAGAAACCATGAAGTTTTTGGACTATTTTGCCATGTGCCTCCAAATACCCCAAAACTTCATCCTTAATAACAGACTCCAATATCTTGCCAACCACTGAAGTAAGGCTAACTGGCCTATAATTTTGTTTCTTCTGCCTCCCTCCCTTCTTAAAGAACGGACTGACATTTGCAATTTTCCAGTACCCGGAACCATCCCAGAATCTAGTGATTTTTGAAAGATCATTACTAGTGCCTCCACAATCTCTGCAGCTACCTATTTCAGCATCTTGGGGTGTGGTCTATCTGGTCCAGGTAACTTATCTAACTTCAGACCTCTCAGCTTCCCAAGCACCTTCTCCTCAATAATAGCACCTAATCTCACTTGTTCCCCCTGATACTTGTGAATTTCTGGCATACTGCTAGTGTCTTCCACAGTGAAGACTGACACAAAATATTTTTTAAGTTTGCCCACCATTTCTTTGTCCCCAATTATTACCTCTCTGGCATTATTTTCCAGTGGTCCAATATATGGATTTTTTAGTTGCTTTGTGTTTTTTAAAAGATTCACAATCCTATACCTTCCCTCTAATTTTTACTCTATTATATGCCCTCTCCTTTGCTTTTATGCTATTTTTGACTTCACCTGTCAGGCACAGTTGTCTCATCATCCCTTTGGAATACATATTCATTTTTGGGTTGCAACAACGCTGCACATACTGAATTGTCCCCAGAAATTCCAGCCATTGTTGTTCCACTGATATCCCTGCTAGTGTCCCCTTCCAATCAACTTTGACCAGCTCCTCTCGTGTAATCTCTTTACTCCACTGTGGTAGCGATACATCTGGCATTATCTTCTCTCATTCATATTGCAGGGTGCATTCTATCTTATTATGATCACTGGTCCCTCAGGGTTCCTTTACTTTAGGCTCCCTAATCAAACCTGGTTCATTGCACAACACTCAATCCAGAACTGTTTTTCCCCTCATGGGCTCTACAAATTCTCTTTCTCAGGATCCACTCCAACCTGACTTTGCCAATCTACCTGCATATTGAAATCCCCTGTGACGATAGTAACATTGCCCCTTTTACACGGCTTTTTTTTTATCAGTCATTGTAATTTGTATCCCATACCTTGGCTACTATTCAGAGGCTTGTATATAACTCCAATCAGGGTCTTTTTACCCTTGCATTTTCTTAACTCAACCCACAACGATTATATATTTTCAGATGATATGTCACCTCTTTGTAAGGATTTTATTTCATTTTTTTTACCAACATAGCCATCCCATACTAGCTGCCTGCCTGCCTGTCCTTTTCGTACAATAGGTATCCTCTGATGCTAAAGGAACTCAATGGGATGTTGCCTAACCCAGTAAGTTCTTCCAGTGGATTGCTTGTTGCTCCAGATTCCAGCAGCTGTGGTCTTGTCCCAAGTTCTACAATCATATTCACAGGCTCAGTACGAATCATGTTAAACATACCATTACACAGGATCTGCCAGGTCACTGACAACTAAGCATTTTTAGTTAATTTAAATATTACTCATGTCATTAATTACATTCTATGATCATAGTATGACCTGCATGTGTATTATTCTGCGTATGAATTGTTTCAAGTAAGTTCATGGGGCTGCCCAGTGGCACAGCTTTTTCCTCCTAACTCCAAAGACCTTAGTTTAATCTATGTGGAGTTTGTACATAATCACACATAGGCTTGCCCTGGATGCCAAAAATGTACGGTTGGCCACTGTATATTGTCTCACATGAAGTAGTGAATAGCTGCTGGTGATAACTGCTGGGAATGGCATTAGTGAAGGATTAGCACATTGCTCAGTGTAGACTCAATGGAACAAAGATCTAGGTCCATGCTATATAATACGGATCCTACAAGTCTGCCTCATTTCACAAGTGTTTTCTCTTTTCTTTCCAGACAGAAGGAAAATTAAAACTGTCCTTCAATGAATATACATCTTTCAAAAATTTTACATCCAGCAGATTTGAACAAAATGAAAAACATACCAGTTTTGGTTTGAATATTAATATTCCAACAGTTTTTGAACTTGGAATTAGTTACCAGAGTAATAATTTCAAGAAAATGATGCAAAATGTCCTCAAATATTCTGGAACAGTAAGTATGTGATAATATATTATTTAAACTATTCTGTTTTCCTCCTTTCACCCACTGACATTAGCTTTGCTGGGACTGTTTGCTACTTTAATGTTAACTGACAAATGGAAAATTGTTGAAAAATGACAAGCAGAGGGAATGATGGTGATCTCAAAATGGATTTAAAGAATATCATTAAGGAAATGAATGGCCATCATTCCCTTGTTGTTGTCACCTTAGATCAGATTATATATTATATACAGACTGATCAAGTAAAGTAACACAGAATACTTCAGTAATCATGCTCTTCAATTGTTGGATTCTTCTTGTTCACTTTCAGAGAACACACCTATATCATTCATATTTCTCCCTCCAAGTGGCTCAGTTCAAGGTAAAACCCAGGGACTTGATGCTCCATTATGATTTTTTTCAAAGACTTAAACAACTGCCAACAGTTTACAACTATGGAGAATACAGGGAAATCTTTAAGGACTATGGAACTCATTACATAAGTGAAGGCATACTTGGTGGAACATATGAATATATTTGGGCAGTTAATGAAAAACAAATGAAGGAAGATGGTAGGTATTATTTTAGTTCACTAAAATACAGAACTGCCCTTAAATTTTGATTCCATGGCACCAGAGTGCTTTTTGCCTCTATAGGAAATGTATCGTGATCTGAGCAAATTCACAGGAATTGCCGGACTTGGACACAAGAATGTGCAATGCTGCTTTTGCTTTTGGCCATCCTGCTGTTTGACAGGACTTCACTTTGTTACACCTTTCGCTGCTGTTACTTGTCATTGATATCTGATATACGATCAGAACAAATACAAAGGGTATAAGGTACAGTCAGTGCAGTAGCTTTCTCATTACATTATGGCCAGCAATTGACAGCCTAGAGTAATGTTTTGGAGCCTTGAATTTTAAACCACCAAGTCTAAGTCCAGAGTATTCTCACATGTACGTATACAAAGACTGTGTAAAGCAAGACTTTAATGCAAAAGCACAATTAGAAACAAGTCAATGGTAGTGTAAGAGGTGGTTTGTAGTGCTCCCTTATTGAAGTAGGATGAGGCTGTGCAGGTTAATTCAAGAACCTCATAGTTATAGATAAAAAGCTGTCCCTGTATTGGTTGGTGTCCACTACTATAGTTATGGAATTTAAGTTGACGTAACCAAATAACTTGAAAGCAACAAGGCTAGTTTGAGTGTTCGTGGCCAGCAGAGTGAATACAATATACAACTTGGTTCATTTTGGTCCTTCAAGAAAAGAGATCTGCTTTCCTTAACCAGTTTGGATTAGCTGTGACTTCAAACTAACACAATGCTTTTGATTATTTGCTGCCCTCTTAAATCGGTTCAGCAATCCAAACAATTTAAGAGTGCTAAAGAAATAAGTACTGTCCTTAACAAAAATCTCATGAAAGGATAATTAATAAGGACAAACACTGTCATCACATCCAAGTCATTTCCTCAAAATGTTTGTAAATATAGACAGATATAAGTTGAATATAGTAAAATCTAGCCGGAGAAGGGGACTATTTCCCACACAACATGGAAAATGATCATGGGTGAATGATGAATCTCTTGGTCAGAAAGTGCTGAGTGAAACTGTATAGTTATTCAATGCCAATTAAATTTTAGATTTTGAAAATACTTTCTAAAATAAAAGCCCTTATCCTGAAATTCAAAATTCAAAAGTTCAAAGTAAATGTATTCCGAAGTACATATATGTCACCATATCCATCCCTTAGATCCAATTTCTTGTAGGAATTCACAATAATTACTAGAAACACAATAGAATCAGTGAAAAACCCCACCTAACAGGACGGATAAGCAACCAATGTGCAAAGACAGCAAACTACAAACATGAAAAGAAAGAAATAATAAATAAATAACTAAACAAGTAAACAAACAAACAAAAAATATTGAGAGCATGAGGTGAAGAGTCCTTGAAAGTGAGTCCATAGGTTGAGGGAACAGTTCAGTGATGGGGCAAGTGAAGTTGAATGAAGCTACCCCTCTAATCCAAGAGCCTGATGGTTAAGCATTAATAACTGCCCCTGAACCAGATGATGTGGTTTCTGAAGCTCCTGTACCTTCTTCCTCATGGCAGCAGTGAGAAGAAAGCATGGTCTGGATGATGAGGGTCCTTGATGATGGAGGTTGCTTTCCTACAGCAATATACCATGTAGCTATGCTCAGTGGTGGCAAGGGCTTTACTTGTGAACGTTTGGGCTGTATCCATTACTTTGTGCAGGCTTTTCTATTTAAAGGTCTTGGTGTTTCCACACGAGGTCTTGGTGTTTACATTTGAGTCAATGTACCCTTCACCCTTCTATAGAAGTTTGTCAAAGTTTCAGATGACATGCCATAAACCTCTAAGAAAGTATAGGCACTGCCATGCTTTCTTCGTAATAATACTTACATGCTGGACCCAGCACAAATCGCCTGAGGAATTTAAAGTTGCTGACCCTTTTCACCTCTGATCCCCTGATGAGGACTGGTTCATGGAACTCTGGTTTCCTCCTCCTGAATTCAATAATCAGCTCCTTGATCTTACTGCCATTGAATAAGATGTTATTGTCGTGGCACCACTCAGCTAGATTCTCAAATTTCCTTCTATATGCTAATTATTCACAACCTTTGATTCAGCCAACAACAGTGGTGCACAGCAGAGCAGAGTCAATAGGCCACATGGCCTAATTCTGCTCCTATATCTTATGGTGCATCTGCATTGATGATGAATGTGAAAGAGATGTTGTTGCCAAGCTGAACTGACTGGGATCTGCAAGTGACGAAATTCAGGATCCAGTTGCACGAGGAGTTATTGAGGCCAAGGTCCTGAAGCTTATTGATTAGTTTTGAGGTGATGTTAGTGTTAAATGCTGAGCTTTAGTCAATGAAGAGCATCAGGGCCGAGTGAAGAACCAAAGAAATGGTATCTGCTGTTGACCTGTTGTGATGGTAGGCAATATGGAGCGGATCCAAGTCACTTCTCAGGCAGGAATTGATATGTTTCCTCATGAGAGTGGGTGTAAGTGTGACTGGACCATAGTTATTAAGGCCGGTTACCACGTTCTTCTTAGGCACCAGTATAATTGAAGGCTGCTTGAAGCAGATGGGTACCTCAGACTGCTGAAGCAAGAGTTTAACGATATCGGTGCACACTCCAACCAGTTTGTCAGCACAGGTCTTTAGTACTTAGTCAGGTACCCCACATGGGCTGGATGCTTTAAGTGGGTTCACCCTCCAGAAAGCTGCTTTCTTATCGACCTTAGAGAATGAAATCACAGGGTCATTGGGGCCTGTGGGAGTTTGTGAACATGCCTCCATGTTTTGATGATCAAAGTAAGCATAAAATGCATTGAGCTCATCAGAGAGCTAAACCTTGTCACCTCTGTCACTTGGTTTCACTTTGTAAGAGGTGATAGCATTCAAGCCCTGCCACAGTTGTCGAGCATCCTTCCTGATTCAAATTTAGGTTGTAATTGCCACTTTGCACGTAAGGTGACTTTTTGGAGATCATACTTGGAGTTCTTGTATTTTACTTGGTTTCCAGACAGGAACACAACTGATCCAGCCCTCAGCAGATTGTAAAAGGCCTTATAGTACAGCACAGAAACAGGCCATTTGGTCCATCATATCGATTCAAGTACTACCTGTTGTCAGTCCTGCACACCTCCAGTCTCCACCCAGTTAACAGGAGTCACCTGCCACTCATTTCCAACTCATCTCCTGCAGCCTATTTAAACCCAGCTCGCATCTGCAATCCTTGTTCACTCATTGAATTAGCCAGCCTCAAACCAGACGTTCCTAACCTTCAGTTACCTTGTTGCCAGTTGTGCTGAGTATCTGTTCTCTCTTGTTTTCTGGCAGGTCATGCCTTGTTATTTTGCAGTTTATTAGTAAAGTGTCATGTACTGCTAAATCGTCTCAGTAGCTATCTCTTTGGGTCAAGCCTCCTCCACATTTCCTGACAGGATGAGTGAACCAGCAGTTTGCTCACCGAAAGGAAGTTATCTGGGGCCCTGAGTACATGATCCAGAAGCAGCAGGAAACTACTGACCATCTGCTTGCCACTCTCAACCAACTCTCTGTCTCATTACAGCAATTCCTTGCCAGTCAACCTCCTCCCTCAGAGCCCCAGACTCTGGTGCCAGAAAGCTTTGATGGATCCTTTTCCTGTCCCATTTTGTCCTACACTTCAAGCTCCAGCCACCTCTGTGTTCTGCAAACTAAGACTGGAGTGCCTTTGTCTTCTTCCTCCTGATTTCATGAGCTCTGACCTGGGGCAGTGCCACAGGGAAGTGGGAGTGAGACAGCAGATCGGATATTTTGCCTGCATCAAGGCTCTTGCTCGGTGCTGAATTACACCATGGAATTCTAGATCTACTTGGTAGAGTGTGGCTAGAATGTGGACGTGCTGCTAGCCCATTGGAGGCCTTGGAAGATGAGCAGCCTACCTATGAGATGCCAAACTGACCTCAGAAGCCTCTTCACTCAGGCTCTCCATGTTGACAAATGCCTTCTGGAATGACCCTCCACATCACTGGCCAGAGCCCTGGTTCTATTCCCCGAACCACTTTCAGGCTCCAGAACCCTTGCACTTCGGGAGACCTCCCTTAACTCCCCCAAGAGCATGAGTGCTCGTGGTGAAGCAACGTGTATGCTTACTGTGGAGCAGCTTATCAGCTATGAATGAAATGACCACTGCATCCCAAAAACAGCTCCATGAGGCAGAGACAACAGGCTTTCTATTTGGTAGGCTCTCCCCGGCCCCTCTAACCAACACCACAGCCCATCTCACTCTCTCTGTCCTCCTCCGCATCCCAGTGGCACTCTGCACACGGGAGGCTCTGATGGATTCTGGCACAGCAGGCAACTCTCTGGACCAGATTCTATGTGAATGTGTATGTGTCCAGCTCGGACTCCCTGCTGAGCCTATTGATCACTCGTTCTGCGTCACAGCTGTTGATGGATCCCTTGAGGTCTGGGATGGTCAGAACGTGTACACAGTCTGCTCGCATGAGCAACGGAGAGCACTGTGAGTTCATCCAGTTCGGCCTTATCAACTCACCCAATACTCCTTTCAGCTTTGGTTATCCCTGGGTCTCCGCTCATGACCCTCACTGCCTGATCATCCAGTACGCATCTGCTAGACCACCTGCCAGCAACTTCAGTTGATATTGCTCCATAAATCTGTGGAAATGAACGAAACCGAGAGCACCAAGGCGGACGCCCTGCCATGACAGTTTGACCCAGATGAAATTCAGACCGACGCTCAGACCATCATACCATCCTCGCAGATCCTCACCCTGATCACCTGGGATCTTGAGAACCAGATCCGCCAGGCCCAACAGCACGACCTTGCTCCTGCCCACACACCTGACGACCAAATGTCCATGCCAGTGGCCGTGCGTTCTGAGGCACTCCAAGGACAACCAGGTACAAGACAAACTCCGGATTTCCTGCAACGCCGGTTCTGCTGGCCTACCATCATCACAGAAGTGTGTCAGTTTGTCACTGCCTGCCCCCAATCTACCCTGCTCTGTTCCTCCAACCGTCCCACATCACGGATTTCTTCACAGGTTTGTCACCTTCCAATGGGGCCATGATGATCATGACAGTCGTGGCCTGGTTCCCCAAGGTGGCCCATTTCACTGTCCTCCCCAAACTTCCAACAGAAGTTGAGATGGTGGACCTGGTTCTCCAACAAGTAATTTGCTTCCACAGTTTCCCTCAGGACATTGTGTCGGAATGGGGCCCACAATTTGTCACCCACCTTTGGTGAGCCTTCTGCTACCTCCTGTGCACCTCAGTGAGTTTGTCCTCTAGCTATCATCTGCAGACCAATGGTCAGTCAGAAAGAGCTAATCAGTGGATTGAGAAGTTTTTGTGATGCTTCACTGCCTATAACCCTTCCACATGGAAGAAGCATCTGCTCTGAGCTGAACTTTCCACAATCTACATACCTCCTCTGCCACAGATATGTCACCCTTTGAAGTGCTTCATGGCTACCATCTCACAATGTTCCCCATGGAGGAGACAATGGTAGTGATCCTATCTACCAGGGCCCTCGTTTGCCACTGCCATAATGCTCGGAAGACAGCACAGATGACCGCTCTAGCTGCCAACTGCTCCTATTGCCACCAGGCCAACGATGGTGTCTCCCAGCCAGAGTAATCTAGCCTGGAGGTTATGTTTAGCTGGCCACCCTAGATCTGCCCCTTTGCAGAAGCTCCCACAAACTCTTGCCCCGGTACATTGGTTCATTCAAGATTACCCATCGTACCAATCCAGTCATTTAACATCTCCAGTTACCACCATCCCTCAGGATCACACCTACCTTCCAGAAGTCCTGCATCAAGCCTGTTGTCCATGCACCAGTCAACCCACCTGAGCTGCACCTCCAGAACCTAGGATGGTAAAGGGTGGTCCAGTGTACACGGTTTGCCAGTTGATGGATTTACATCATCGTGGCTAGGGTGTATGGTATCCATTCAACTGGGAAGGGTACGGCCCAGAAGAGAGGTCACCTTCCTGTCCAATTGAATCCATCTCTATTTAGAGTTCCACTGGACCTATCTGGATTGTCCTGGGTCATCAGGTACCAGACGTAAGAGGGGAGGGTGGTCCTATCAGGCCTGTACAGGTAGGCACCTCCCAGTCTACCTAACTATCACATCACCTGCCACTCGTTTTCAATTCATCACCAGCATATTTAAACCCAGCGCTTATCCACAGTCCATTGAACTACTCAGCCATAACCAATTGCTCCTAATCTTCAGTTATTATGTTGCCTTGTCGTTGCTAAGTATTTGACTTCTCACTTGTTTCGTGGCCTGCTGTTGTTTGTTATTTTGCAGTTTATTAGTAAAATGTCATTTACTGCTAAATAGTCTCCAATGCTCTGCTTTTGTGGCAAGCCTCCTCTATATTTCCTGACACCTGTACTTGTCCTATTTTCCAGTACCTAGCCCATAGCCTTCTGTGTCTGGTGATTCAAGTGCTCTTCACAATAATTTTTCATCAGGTTCTCCTCTTATCCATTATTTTGAACCTATGCCCTTTTAGGCATTGGAGCCCTGCTGTATTTATGCCCCTCATAATTTTGTGCACCTCAGTTAGGTCTCCCCTCGACCTTTGTTGCTCCAAAAAATCAAGCTCAGCCTCTTCAGTGTATCACATAAGCGAAACATTCCATCTCAGCAACATCCTAATAAATCTCCTTAGCATCTCTCTAATTATGCTTTCTGTGGTGTGGCACCAGAAATGTCCATAGTGTCCCAACTTTGTACCATATCCTTCCTGCTCTTTTATGTCCCCCTAATAAAGACAGTTCTTCCATATGACATCTTCACCAGTGCTACCACCATCAGGAATCCGAGGTCCCTACATTTCTCAATATTGTGCCTACACTTGACAATCTGATTGGACTCTGCTATTCAATGTGTAAGTGGTTGCCTTATTAGTCCTCCAAAAGTGCAAGAGCTCACATTCGTCAGGATTGGAGCCATGGTGTTATAAAGTTATAGAACCCTTCAGGCCAACTGGTCCAAGCCAAAGATGAAATCTAAGCTGCTACCATTTGCCCATAATTGACCCATATCCCTCTAAACCTTTCCTATCTATGTTCTTCTGTAAGTGTCTTTAAAATGTTGTTAATGTAACTGCCTCAGCCACTTCCACTGGCAGCTCATTCCAAACGCCGACCGCCCTCTGGCTAAAAAAGGATGCTCCTCATGTTCCTCCCTCTCACCCTAAACCTCTGCCCTCTAGATCTAGATCTCACAAACCTGTGAAAAAGACCGAGTATATTTATATTATCTATTAACAATAAATTATGAATTGATTAAATTCCATCTGCTATTGCTCTACCCATCTTACCAAATCATCATAATTGTCCTGAAGACTCATGCTACCCTCCTCATTATCAATTAGAACTGTAATTTCCATGTCATCTGTAAACTCATTGACCATGCCTCCTACATTCACATCCAGATTGTTAATCTCCTGTATATGACAATCTGAATGTGAATACTCTGATTCTATCGTTTGTGGCATGGGCTTGTAATTACCAGGCTTATCCCTTATTGCCCTTCTGGAATAAAGCTATCATAACTTCTGTCCTTTAGTCATTGTGGCACTTCACCTGCAGCCAAGAAAAATTTTAAAATCACTTTCAGAACCTTAGCAATCCCCTCCCTTGCTTTCCATGGCAGCCTGAAATAAATCTCATTAGGCTTTTGAGATTTAACCACCATTATGTCTGCTAACACATCCAAAACCTGCCTCTTAATGGATGTGGGGAAACCTCTAACTGCCTCTCACCATCACTCTTCTCGACAGAAATTCAGGAATTAAGCCTTTTTAAATTAATTCATACTAGGACGACTATTTAAACTGCAGTACTTGGCTCAGCAAGGGTTATGGAGGAGAGCAAATGAATTTTGCTAGGTGTATATACTGTCATAGAGTTATCAAGCACTACAGCACAGAAACCCTTCAGCCCATCTAGTCTGGTCTTCTGCTTAGTCCCATCTACCTGCATAAGGATCATACCTTCCACCCGCCCCCCCCCCACACCCCAAATGCACTTCTTAACCATGTACCTATCAAACTTTCCTTTAAATATTGCAACTGAACTCACATTTACCACTTCTGCTGGCAGCTCGTTGAATACCAATGCTCTAAAAGATAAGGCAAACTTTTTTTAACCTGGCAAACAACTTAATTCTCCTCATTTTTCCATCCTGAACTGAAAGTGTCTTCCAACATCTTATCTTTAATTACATGGCCCACTTAATGCTTGATACTAAAGACCCACATGTGTCCTGGCATCTAGCGTTGATCCAAGAAATACATTTATTCTGGCATTTTCCCCCTTTCTTCTCAGTCCTGAAGTCCTGAAGTAGGGTCTCAGCCTGAAATGTCAACCATTTACTTTTTTCCATAAATGCTGCTTGGCCTGCTGAGTTCCGCCAGCATTCTGTATGTGACACTTTGTATCCTACCTGCTTCTGTTATATTACAATATTCACAGATGCGGCCATAATAGATTTTTATAGGGTTATCCCCAATCGTACTAGTATCTCCAATACAATTAAGAAGGGATCAATTTCTACCAGATCCAGGATCCATATAAATATTAACGGACACTATATGCACAACACACTTCTAGCCTAGGATCCTATTTAAAGGAAATGCTAAAATCTGCTTTAAAAATTCTTTAGGTAAATGAAATGATTATTCCTTTTCATTTTATCTCCAGGACTCGCTATTTTGCTTTAGTGGTCATAACATGTCCCAGAAGCCAATAAGTTAGTCTCTGATCTTAATCTTTATATAGAAAAAGGGTCAAATGAATCATTATCTGATTCCAAAGGGAATGTACTGCAGTTATCCTAAATTATATGAAATAATGCATTCTTTCAATATTGTTGTTAATGTTTTACATGTTATCAATTTGTAGTTTAGAAGCACATTTTACCATACAATTAAATCTTACCAAATTATATCTAAATTTCACTTTACATATGTACGCTTTCCAAAAATAAAGAAACTCCCAATAGATTCAGTAATAGCCTGGAATTAAAATACAACAGCTGAGATATTAGATGGATTATTGCCAATTTCTATGTGTGAATCTTACATCAATTGAATTAACATAAAATAGATCATACAAGCAATACTACTGTAACTACACGAAACCACACCAATTGGAATTAGGTTGGACACATCCATGTGCATTCAGGCAAATTGGCTTCTACATATGATGAAAAGTCCTCAACCTAGAATATTATTTAGTTTCGTGTTTCCATTCATTCTGCCTTTCCTAATGAGAGCTTCTGGTAAATTTTATTTTAATTTCAGATTTCTAGCATTTGCAGTTTATTTTTGTTTTTTGATATCCATATTCTATTTATATTGTTGCTATCACAATGCATACAATCCCCAGTTATTTCCATGTTGCTCAAATGAATTGGCATTCTTATACCTGGTGAAGAGAGCTAAAGTCTTCCCCTGCTTGACTCTTTGAATGGTGACCCAGACTGATTTCCAAGATTCCTTGGCACACTGTGTCCCTCTTGGGACATTTGTCTCTTTGATGAACACTTACATTGTCCCTTCGAGTAAAAGTGAGTGCAGACTGTCTCTACCCTGCAGCTACTGTCTCCTCACGGCACAACAATTTGTTTTACTGCTGTCTAGCAGCCATGAAGACAGTGATTTCAAGGCTCATGCCCTTATTTGAAGTGTAGCAACCAGTTAGAAGCCTTCAATTGTGTTTGGCCCAATTGGTGGGAACCAATTAAGTCAAGTCGAAGTGCATGTTTTTAGTTTAAACCTACCATGGCTTTTTAATATCACTTTGTCAATTTAATGTTCTTTTTTTGAGAGGGTCCAATTAGGCCTTCGTACTGAACAGAAAAGCAGGTTTACCACGCCAGAGGAGGCTGAAATTCAGTTTCACAGATATTATTAAACCATTATCTAAGTCACATTTATGAGTGTTTATTTTTCCTTTTTTTCTGAACATTGGTGACACATTGAGGATGTCCATTAATTACAGCATTAATAAAATAGTAAATTTCAAATTGACTGCAGCCAATCTTATACATATATATTTTGCCAAGGCAGAATGTGTTTCTATTCTTTTAAATTTCCCTTTTGAGCTAATAAAATGTACTTTGACTGTATTAATAATATAGATAGAGTCATGTTTTCACTTGCTGGCGGGAGGAGCTTTTTTCACCGCTGCTAGGAGACTACTGCTGGGAGCTGATAAAATGTATCCCTTTGCACCCCATGAGTGCCAAAAGATGTGGTAGATGTATAAAAAATTTCTAATCATGACATATTTATCAATGGAGCCCCGCGGTGAATGAACAGGTCCATTGTTCAAACCAAGCAAGTGCTGCCCTCAGATCTAAAATTAATTACACAGTTGCTTTAGAGCTAATCACATTGCTTTTAGCTCCACACTATTTTACTGTGACTGAGGAGCAAGGATCAGAGATGAGAATATTATCTGTGCTGCGTATTACATGCAGAATTGATTATTGCAGAGCTCATAATACCTCTAAGATTGTTTGATTAACTTGCACATGCACGGAACGGCATAACTTCACTTGTCCGGAGGTAGCAGTCTATAGCTCACCGAGTGGGGACCTCTTTCAAAATCCTTTATTTTGTCCCCTGGTACATTAAATTGAAGGTTTAAAATCTACAGTGTGGGAAACAGTCAGTGATTAAAAAGAGAATGCCGGCAAACTTATTGATCAAGAGGAGCTAACCCATAGCTTTAAGAGCTTGTATGTTGAAGAGGTAGAAGAAGCATCAAAGGAATTAATTGAAAAGGGGAGAATAAGCAGTTGCTATATTTCTGATTCAAAACCCACAGTGGACAGGAGCTTCTACTGCTTTTGTTACATTTTCCCCATTCACATTTTACTGATGAACTCTTGATCTCCCTATCTACATCGACATAGCTCCTGCACCTTTTTATTTAGCTACATTAAGCTTTCTTCGTAGCTGCTACACTATGTTCTGAATGACACACACAAAATGCTGGAGGAACTCAGCAGGTCAGGTAGCTTCTAGGGAGAGGAATAAAGAGTTAATATTTTGGGCCATGACTGGGAAAAGAAGGAGGAAGAAGTCAGAGGAAAAAGGTTGGGGGGGGAGGGGTCGGAATATAAACTAGAAAGTAATAGGTACACCCAGGTGAGGCAGAAAGCAGGTGGTGGGGGAGAGAAATTGAGAAGCTTGGAGGTAACAGATGGAAAAGGTAATGAGCTGAAGGAGAAAGAATCTGCAAGGAGAGGAGGGTGGACCATGGGAGAAAGGGAAGGAGGGAGGGGCAGCAGAGGGAGGTATTAGGCAGGTGAGGAGAAGAGAAAGTGTAAGAGGTAAGCTTGAATGGGGAATAGAAAAATAGAGTAGCGAGAGGGGAAAAAATCAATGTTCAAGCAATCAGGTTTGAAATCAGCCAGATAGAATATGAGGTTTTGCTTCTCCAACCTGAAAGTGGCCTCGTTGTGGCAGTAGAGGAGTCCATGGACAAACATGACAGAATGGGAATGGCCAGTGGAATTAAAGTGGTTGGCCACTGGGAAATCCTGCTTGTTGCAAATGGAGTGAAGGTGTCAGATAAAGTGTTTCTCCTGATCTATACTGGGTCTCACCAACGTAGAGGGGGCCACGCCGGGAGCACCAGATACAGTAGAATACCCCGATAGACTCACCTGGAAGGACTGCTTGGGTCCCTGAATGGTAGTGAGGGAGGAGATGAATTAGCACTTTGTAGACCATAAGATCATAACACATAGGAGGAGAATTAGGCCACTCAGCCCAATGAGTGTGCTCGGGCATTCGATCTTCACTTATTATGTGCTGTGTCGTATGACGTGGGCGATCATGGTCTTCCGATAGCCATGATTGTTCTTGGCAAATTTTCCTACAGAGATGGTATGCCATTGCCTTCTTCTGGTATCATGGGATCATTCAATCATAGCTGATTTATTATCCCACTCAACCGCATTCTCCTACTTTCTCCCAGTGACCTTTAACTCCCTGACTAACAAAGAACCTATAAACCTCTGCTTTAAAGATATACAATGACTTGGCTTCCACAGCCTTCCATGGCAATGAATTCCACAGATTCACCACCCTCTGACTACAGAAATCCCTCCTTATCTCTGTTCTAAAGGGACGTCCCTCTACCATAGAGTCAATTCTGATGCTGAGCCTTCACGTCCTAGACTCCCCCATTAGAAGAAATATGCTTTCCACGTTAACTCTTTCTAGGCCATTTGATATAACATGGTCCCTCATTACTTGAAACTCCAGTGAGTACAGGCCCAGAACCATCAAATACTCTTCAGACATTAACCCTTTCATTCCAGAATCATTCTCATGAACCTCCTCTGGACGCTCTCGAATGCCAATACATCTTTTCATAAGTAAGAGAGCCAAAACTGCTCACAATACTCCAAGTGCATTATGACGAATAGCTTACAAAACCTGAGCATCACATCCTTGCTCTTACAGTTGAAGTCAGAAGTTTACATACACCTAAGCCAAATACATTTAAACTCAGTTTCCCACAATTCCTGACATTTAATCCTAGAAAACATTCTGTTTTAGGTTAGTTAGGATCACTACTTTATTTTAAGAATGTGAAATGTCAGAATAATAGTAGAGAGTATGTTTTATTTCAGCTTTTATTTCTTTCATCACTTTCGCAGTGGGTCAGAAGTTTACATACACTTTGTTAGTATTTGGTAGCATTGCCTTTAAGTCGTTTAACTTAGGTCAAACATTTTGGGTAGCCTTCCACAAGCTTCTTACAGTAAGTTGCTGGAATTTTGTTCCATTCCTCCAGACAAAACTGGTGTAACTGAGTCAGGTTTGTAGGCCTCCTTGCTCGCACATGCTTTTTCAGTTCTGCCCACAAACGTTCTATCGGATTGAGGTCAGGGCTGTGTGACGGCCACTCCAAAACCTTGACTTTATTGTCCTTAAGCAATTTTGCCACAACCTTGGAGGTATGCTTGGGGTCATTGTCCATTTGGAACACCCATTTGCAACCGAGCTTTAACTTTCTGGCTGATGTCTTGAGATGTTGCTTCAATATATCCACATAATTTTTCTTCCTCATGATGCCATCTATTTTGTGAACTGCACCAGTTTCTCCTGCAGCAAAGCACCTCCACAACATGATGCTGCCACCCCCATGCTTCACGTTGGGATGGTGTTCTTCAGCTTGCAAGCCTCACCCCTTTTCCTCCAAACATAACGATGGTCATTATGGCCAAACAGTTTAATTTTTGTTTCATCAGACCAGAGGACATTTCTCCAAAAAGTAAGATCTTTATCCCCATGTGCACTTGCAAACTGTAGTCTGGCTTTTTTATGGCAGCTTTGGAGCAGTAGCTTCTTCCTTGCTGAGCAGGCTTCCGGGTTATGTCGATATAGGACTCATTTTACTGTGAATATAGATACGTGTCTACCTGTTTCCTCCAGCATCTTCACAAGGTCCTTTGCTGTTGTTCTGGGATTGATTTGCACTTTTCGTGCCAAAGTACGTTCATCTCTAGGAGACAGAATGCGTCTCCTTCCTGAGCGGTATGACGGCTGTGTGGTCCCATGGTGTTTATACTTGTGTACTATTGTTTGTACAGATGAACGTGGTACCTTCAGGCATTTGGAAATTGCTCCCAAGGATGAACCAGACTTGACATCATTTTCTGACCTCAATCCGATAGAAAATTTGTGGGTAGAACTGAAAAAGCATGTGCGAGCAAGGAGGCCTACAAACCTGACTCAGTTACACCACCCCCCACCCTCCCACCAGGAATAGAACAAAGTTCCAGAAACTTACTGTGAGAAGCTTGTGAAAGGCTACCCAAAACGCTTGACCCAAGTTAAACAATTTAAAGGCAATGCTACCAAATACTAACAAAGTGTACGTGAACTTCTGACCCACTGGGAAAGTGATGAAAGAAATAAAAGCTGAAATAAATCATTCTCTCTACTATTATTCTGACATCTCACATTCTTAAAATAAAGTAGTGATCCTAACTGACCTAAGACAGGGAATGTTTTCTAGGAATAAAATGTCAGGATTTGTGAAAAACTGAGTTTAAATGTATTTGGCTAAGGTGTATGTAAACTTCTGACTTCAACTGTATATTCTAGTCCTCTTGAAATGAATGCTAACATTGCTTTGCCTTCCTTACCACTGACTCAACCTGCAAGTTAACACTAAGGGAATGCTGCACTACGACTCTCAAGTCCCTTTGCAGCTCTAATTTTTGAATTTTCTTCCTCTTTAGAAAATAGTTTATGCTTGATTCCTTCTACAAAAGTGCATGACCATGCACTATATTCCATCTACCACTTCTTTGCCTATTTTCCAAATCTGTCCAAGTCCTTCAGCAGACTCCCTGCTTCCTCAACACTAACTGCCCCTCCACTTACCTTTGTATCGTCCGCAAACTTGGCCACAAGGCCATCAATTCCTTCATCCTAATCACTGGCATACAGCATAATGTAACAAGAAGGGTCCCAATTGCAAACCTTGCAGAACACCATTAATCACTGCCAGCCAACCAAAATAGGTCCCCCTTATTCTTGCCAGTCAGCAAAGCTTCTATCCCTGCTAGCATCTTTCCTATAATTCCATGGGCTCTTATCTTATTACACAGTCTCATGTGCTGCACCTTATCAAAGGCAATCTGAATATCCAAGTAAACAGCATCCTCTGACTCTCCTTTGTCTACCTTGCCTGTTATTTCCTCAAAAAATTCCAACAGATTTGTCAGGCAAGATTTCCCCTCAAGAACATTGGCCTACAACTACCTCAAAGCCTCTTCCTGAATAATAGACTCCATCATTTTCTCAACCACTGAAATCAGACTAACTGGCCTATAATTTCCTTTCTTCTGACTCCACCCACCCCCCTTAAGAGTGGCGTGACATGTCCAGTCCTCCAAAACCATTCCTGTATTCAGTAATTCTTGAAAGAACATTTCTAATGCCTCCAACAATCTTTTCAGCTACTTTCAAAACTCTGGAGTGTAATCCCTCTGGTCAGGTGACTTATCTACTTTCAGATCTTTCAACTTCCCAAACACCTCCTCCTCAGTAATAGCAACTACACCCACTTATTCTCCCTGACATTCTTGAATTTCTGGCATATTGCTAGTGTCTTCCGCAATGAAGACTGAAGCAAAATACTTAATAAGTTTGTCCGCCATTTCTTTGTTCCCCGTCACTATGTCTCCCGAGTCATTTTCCAGCAGTCCAATACTCAGTTTTGCCTCTCTTTTATTCTTTATATACCTGAAAAAAACTTCTGTTATTCTCTTTGATATCATGGGCTAGTTTACCTTCATATTTTATCTTTTCTCATGTTATAGTTTTTTTTAGTTGTCATCTATTGTTTTTTAAAAGCTTCCCAACCCTCTAATTTCCCAATCATTTTTGCTACATTATGTGCCCTCCCTTTTGCTTTAATGCTGCCTTTCACTTACCTTGTCAGCCATGGTTGCCTCATCCTCCCTTTAGAAGACTTCTTCATCTGTGGATATGTCTATTCTGCACCTTCTGAATTGACCCCAGAAACTCCAGCCATTGCTGTCCTGCTATCATCCATGCTTTTGTCCCCTTGCAATCAACTTTGTCCAATTCCTCTCTCATTCCTCTGTAATTCCCTTTACTCCACTGTAATACTGATACATCTGACCTTATCTTCTCCCTCTCAAACTGCAGGCTGAATTATATTATAATATAATCACTTACTCCTGAGGGCTCCTTTACCTTAAGGTCCCTAATCATATCTGGTTCATTACACAACACTAAATCCAGAATTGTCTTTCCCCTAGTGGGTTCAACCAAAGGCTGCTCTAAAATTCTCTAAGATTTTCCCAATGTATCTGCATATGGAAACCCCCCATGACTATCGTAGCAGTGCCCTTATTATATGCCTTTTCTATTTCCTGTCGAAATTTATATCCCACATCTGGCTACTATTTGGGGGCCGGTATATAACCCCCATCAGTGTCTTTTTTACCCTTGCAGCTTCTTAACACTGCCCACAAAGATTCTACATCTTCTAATTCTATGTCACCTCTTCCTAAGGATTTAATTTCACTTTTAACTAACAGATCCATCCGACCCACTTAGCCTACCTGCCCGTTCTTTTGATACAAGTTGTATCCTTGGACGTCAATATCCCAACTATGATCTTCTTTCAGCCGCAACTCAGTGATGCCCACAACGTCAAACCTGCCAGTCTCTAACTATGCTACAAAATAATCTACCTTACTCTGTATATGGTGTACATTCAAATATAGCACTTTCAGTCCTGTATTCAACACCCATTTCAATTTTGCTGCCATGTTACACTTCAGCTCATCCCACTGACTGCAATTTTGCCCTATCATCAATACAAAACACTGACTTGTATATGAATTGCCCCAACCTCAGCCCTATCACTCTCCCACCCCCTGCCAGATTAGTTCAACACCTCCCCAAAAGCTCTACAGACAGAGAAAAAAGATTCTCATGTGCTCTCTGGAAGGCGCAGTGCCATTAACGTAGCTCTCTGTATGAATAATACGGTAACTACTCCTTTTTGGTGCTGATTCCACTAGTGCATCTGTTCCTGGGAAATGTATCCTGAGCATTATTAAATGAAGTGACAACGTAGAACAATGAATTCCGGTTCAAAAGGATCCACAAACATGATGCATAAAAGCCAAATATTATTTTTAATATTGATTTCCGAAAGGCAAAAACACTGATGGAAACTAGAGAGGAATCTTTCAATTCATTGGGGGGAAGGGCTGACAGTTTATCCGTCGTGCCCAGAAGAAAATGTTACTTTAATGGAAGCACTATTTCCATTAGAATCCAGGGGGACCACATAAACAGCTCCCGACAGAAAAAAAATTGTTTGATAAATGCAAATGCAGATAGCATTAATGTATTGATAATTGTGACATCATTGCTTTTGCTTACTTTATCACTTTTATAATATTCAGTGCCTTGTAATTCACAAATTTAATGTTGATCATTAAAACCTTGACTGATAGCATTTTGCCTTCTCTAATTTTAGGTTACACGTTGAATGATGCAAAAGACTGTGCCAAAGCTGGCTTTAGTATAGGAGCCAAGATTGAAGGAATCATGGTTGTGGTTGGAGTTAAAGGAGGAGCTTGTGATGGTCTTCTGGATGTAAAAGGAGGTACTTCTACAATTACAGATTTTCATACAAGGATATCAGATCCTCCATATAGATCAAGTTCATTCAAAAGGCATTCATTAATCTCAATAAATGATGGGCTCTATTTGTAGCTCAGTTGTTAACTATACTGTGCAATTTGATATTGAAATACAGAAATCAGGCAGATACAAAGTTGCTGATGAAGTGA